>NC_091125.1:164365396-164665396 GCF_040183065.1 Periplaneta americana
CGTGTCTACTATTTTCCTGGTGTACACCTTAAAAGTATTTCGAAAACCAAATCTGGTATCAGATGAGAAGAAGTCCGTTGTGTTGGGGACACTGCTGCGAGCGGAGAACACGAAGCTGCGCCTCGCACTTTCTCCGGGGATTGAAGGATTCACATGAGCCGTCTAATTAGGACAGCCTCGTCCCTTAATGAGACACGCTGAGGCTCAGGGCAGAAACGCGAGATCAGAGATGTGCGTAATGACCAGCAAGGAGACCGACATAATCAACCACCTGTCATGTGGGGGCCTCCAAGCCATGTATTATAATAATCATCATCATCATCATTTGTGTTTCTAAAAATCTCAGAGAAAGGGTGAGGTTACATCTCCCTTCAACATACCACATATCTTTCATACTTATGTTTCAGCTAGGATATTGATTTTGGAGTTGATAAAGGCAAAACTTGGAGAAAAGAGTGACAAATTCTGACACAACTACATCTACAACTATAATAACAACTACATGAAGACAGCCAGTGGCGAAGCTAAGGTGTAAATACTGCTTACCTTCTTTGTTTTTATAGAGCATATGTTTAACGGCAGGTGGAAAAATTCCAATACCTGGGAGCAACAGTAACAAATATAAATGATACTCGGGAGGAAATTAAACACAGAAGAAATATGGGAAGTGCCTGTTGTTATTCGGTTGAGAAGTTTTTGTCATCTAGTCTGCTGTAAAAAAATCTGAAAGTTAGAATTTAGAAATCCATAAATTTTCTAGACATCACAATAACAAAAGTAGACAACAAACACACATTCAAAGTATACAGAAAACCCACAACAACAACAACACACATACACAACACATCCAACCACCCCACACAACACAAACAAGCAACAATGGTACACAGACTACTCAACACACCAATGAACCAACAGGATTACAACGAAGAGCTAAACACAATCAAATACATAGCACAAGAAAACGGATACAACCCCAACATAATAGACAACATAATACGTAAGACAAAACAAAACCACAAAAAAAAACAGAAGAATACAACACAAACATAAGAACACAAAAAATGCATCACACTAACATACGAAAACAAAAACACACATAAAATTGCAACCTCATTCAAGAAATTAAATTACAACATCGCATACAGAACAAATAACACTCTACAAAAACATCTCAAAACACAAACAACACAAACAAACAAATACAACCATACAGATATATACAAACTCAAATGTAACACCTGCAACAACTTCTACATAGGACAGACAGGCAGATCATTTCAAACACGTTACAAAGAACACATCACGGCCATAAAAAAATTGCAAAACACCTCCACATATGCAGAACACATCACAAATGCCAACCACACCTACAGAGACATCAACACAGACATGGAAATACTGCACATCCAACCAAAAAGCCAGAAACTCAACACACTAGAACAATATGAAATATACAGACACACGAAAACACACCCCAACGATATTCTCAACACACAACTCAATTTCAAAACACATACACTCTTTGACTCTACACTACGAACGCACCCTCACAGGAAACAGAACAAGTGGCACCAAGACAAACAACGACCAGTTCTGAAGATGACCCATAAATAGGTCGAAACATGTAAATAAGATACTTTAAAATTTAACACAAGAAAATCTTATCATACATATTCCGAATTTATAAAACAGTTATATTACCGGTTGTTCTTTATGGTTGTGAAACTTGGACTCTCACTTTGAGAGAGGAACATAGGTTAAGGGTGTTTGAGAATAAGGTGCTTAGGAAAATATTTGGGGCTAAGAGGGATGAAGTTAAAGGAGAATGGAGAAAGTTACACAATGCAGAACTGCACGCATTGTATTCTTCACCTGACATAATTAGGAACATTAAATCCAGACGTTTGAGATGGGCAGAGCATTTAGCACGTATGGGTGAATCCAGAAATTCATATAGAGTGTTATTTGGGAGGCCGGAGGGAAAAAGCACTTTGGGGAAGCCGAGACGTAGATGGGAAGATAATATAAAAATGGATTTGAGGGAGGTGGGATATGATGATAGAGACTGGATTAATCTTGCTCGGGATAGGGACCGATGGCGGGCTTATGTGAGGGCGGCAATGAACTTCCGGGTTCCTTAAAAGCCAGTAAGTAAGTAAGTAAGTAAGTAAGTAAGTAAGTAAGTAAGTGTTCCTACAGGCTATTTCCCCCTTAATAAAAATGCTGGAAGTAAGGTTCTTTACTTTCTACACATGCTTGAGCTCGAGAAACATCACAATAACTGATCCATATGTTAAGAATAGGGTTTATTCGGATGATGTCAGCAACACAAACTCCCAGAGGTATCCTGAGTTGTTTAAATATCTTTCACAAACGAAATACTTGGAAATACGCTTGCAGAAAAGAAATATATATATATTTTTACCAACGGACAGAAATTGTAATGCAAAGTTGGAATCTGGTATAATAAAGGAAATTGGAAACGGGTTGGCCACATTTATTATAACTAAAGAAATCAGTCAATATGAAGATCATATCGTCGTTGTTCCGGCAATAACTCCTATGTGACATATTTATCGATTTTCAGATTTTTGCTCTATTTAATAACTTAAATAGTGATCCAACAAATAATAAAATCTCTTGCAACAAGTTGCCATCTTACCTCGAAAAAAAAAGTGACCATCTTCCCCAAGTATCTGGGTAAGGTGCCTAGTGCTGTGACGCAACCTAATATGGCGGAACAAGGTCGTTGGTTGTTAACAATACAAACTTTAGAACCTTTACTACAACATATCATTACAAATGTTTGACAGTTATTACGAATTCAAGGATGTATTAAAATTTTAGCATAGCTTTGCAATTATTTTATGGCAGGAAAATGAGCCGTTTTCTTGCTTTTCTTCTTCTCACAAGAAGAACACGTGGCAAAATGAGTTAGCTTCCACTCTACAGGCATTCAACTGTCTCACTGATCATGAAGACATGCGCGTGGCGTTCTCTCTTGGAAGAATATGAAACTACAAAGAAATAAGCATCTTTTCCCGATAGTCAACTCCCCCCGATTCACTCAATAAAATAAATTATCGAGCCACAAAGTGTACAGCTTAGGTACCAAGCAATGGCGCGAATCTTGGTGGTTAATTTTTTTTTTATGCAACCATATTGTATTGTTTCGAAGATGTAAGAATTCACAGTCTCCTATGTACGGCTGTCATAGGATGAATAAATGTGTTTTCTCTTCCTACTGGACAATTTTATATTTTGCACATAGGAGTTACTGCAGGAACAACGACGATATATTATTTCTCAGTATAATATTTTACATGATTCATAACAATCCAATTCCTTGTGTTACATTCGAAAGGTTTTCTATCTGACGTCGTGCATGATCTCCTTGTAACCTATTTTATAGTCTGTAGTGCGTGTATTCATTCCTTTCCATCACGCTTTATACAAATCCTTTTGATGTACGATCACACAGATATCCTGAAATACTGTATGTGGTTCAAAGCCCTTTCAATAATTTATACTCACCCTGTATAGAATTTTTTCGAAAAGACAGCAATAAAATTAAGAGACGTGTAGCATAGTAAAACTATAGCGGAATACAGCTTTTACGACTTTATTTCTTGCATCTATACCTGCGCTCGTTCTTGTCGAAGCGAGTGGAATTGATTGAAAGTAGCGTCTGCCGAGTCTCGTATCACCATAAACAATATATTCCACAAGTCGCAGAGACAAGAGAGAAGGCCTGTCTCTTTTATGCTCAGACGGGATGTGTGTACAGTCAAATGCGTTTCTCGCATGAACAAATATTTACTAGCTCAGAGATTCCGAATGAAACTCTCAAACTCTTTGGAACAAGAAGTCTAGTTCGGTTCATTTTCCAGAGTTTACAGAATATCGTTTTTGTATCAATACACAAAGCCTCCTTGAAAACAGAACGTTATGAGCTGTATGAGGGATATGCCGACAGTAAAATACGTCACCCAAATTCGGAAATGAATCTGTAGTTGTGTTGGTTTGAATGTTTAATTTTTGTAAATCTAGTTTTTAGGTATAGCTCCGTTTGAAGCTGATTTGAATAATTTCAAAACAGAAATTGTTCCTTTTTTTTAATTTTTTTTTTCTTATTATACGACGCTGGATCAACATCTAGGTTATTTAGCGTCTGAATGATATGAAGGTGATAATGCAGGTGAAATGAGTCCGGGGTCCAGCACCGAAAGTTACCCAGCATTTGCTCGTATTGGGTTGAGGGAAAACCCCGGAAAAAAACCTCAACCAGGTAACTTGCCCCGACCGGGATTCGAACCCGAGCCACCTGGTTTCGCGGCCAGACGCGCTGAGCGTTAGAGAAATTGTTCCGTTTTTTATATATTTTTCTTATTTTACGACGCTGTATCAACATCTAGGTTATTTAGCGTCTGAATGATATGAAGGTGATAATGCAGGTGAAATGAGTCCGGGGTCCAGCACCGAAAGTTACCCAGCATTTGCTCGTATTGGGTTGAGGGAAAACCCCGGAAAAAACCTCAACCAGGTAACTTGCCCCGACCGGGATTCGAACCCGGGCCACCTAGTTTCGCGGCCAGACGCGCTGACCGTTAGAGAAATTGTTCCGTGGCCGAGTATCGAACTCGGGATCTTTGGATAAACGCACCAAGGCTCTACCAACTGAGCTATCCAGGAACTCTACCAGACTCGGACTCAATTTCTCCCTTTATATCCACAGACCTCAAAGTGTGCTGACAACCGTCAAGCAACCAACACTGAGTGCAAACAAACTCCGTGTGACTTGAATTGTGGTCACTGTTAACGAACAGTGAAGAAAGACTAATGCTGAAACTGATCTGAAAGAAAAAAAAATGAATTGGTTGGGTCACTGGCTGAGAAGAAACTGCCTACTGAAGGATGCACTGGAAGGAATGGTGAACGGGAGAAGAGTTCGGGGCAGAAGAAGACATCAGATGGTAGACGACATTAAGTTAAAGGTATCATATGCGGAGACAAAGAGGAACGCAGAAAATAGGAAAGACTGGCGAATGCTGGGGTTGCAGTGAAAGACGTGCCCTTGGGCAGAACACTAAGAATGAAAAAAATACGTTTATAAATAAATAAGCAGATAGATAAATAATTAAATAAATAAATAAATAAATACGTAAATAAGTGATTAAATAAATAAAGAAGTAAATGAATACATAATTTACGTAAAAATAAATAAATAAATACATAAATAAATAAGTTAATAAATAAAATAAGTAAATAAATAAATAAATGATTAAATCAATGAATAAAGAATTTAATGTATAGACTGACAGGCAGGCAGACGGACACACAGACAGATAATTTAGTGCACATTATAGACTGTCCTATCCTAGTAATAATCATTGGGGTTTATTTTTCTTTATCACTCTTTATATTCACTATTACACTTTTACTACGTCATACTACTTTTGGCCAATAAAACGGTACGAAAGGACGTCTTTCAACCAATCATGGCTGCTTATCGCACAATTTTATCGCGTCCCTAGCATTTGTTTCTTTGTTTGCCAACATTTCAAACTGCATTGATCTGGACGCCAAAAAACAGAAAATTACAAACCACTCCAGTCGATGCACAGCAGTTTCAAATAGGAATCGCATTGGCATTCAAGAACAAGAATTAATAAAGATTACTGGTCATAGCTATGCATCTTCCCTGAAATCCTATTTACAAATAAATGAAGAGGACCATTCGGAAATTCTTAATAAGTTGAGGGATACACCATGTACATCAACGAGTTCCACTTCTTTTACGCACACGTCTAATACGTGGTACAGTCATTAAGTTCTGACACTGACGCCTGAAGGGTAGGCACCCACAAGAATCTGGATGTCTCAGAAGATGCCGCATGATACGGCGTACACTTAAACAGATCGACATCCTCCCTCAATATAGTCGCCGTTGGCCGCTATGCACGTCTGCCAACGTTGGTGTAGCTGCTGGAAGCACCGCTGAAAGATGTTGGCAGGAAGATGCCGTACGGCTTCTCTTGTGGCAGTCATGACCTTTTCGGCCGCATAAAAATTACGCCCTCGTAGGATTGATTTCATGAGGGGAAAGAGAAAAAAAATTGCACGGTGCGAGATCAGGTGAGTACGGAGGATGTGGCAAAACAGCGACCTGTTGCCTTGCAAGTTCCTCTTGGACAAGGATGGAGCGATGTGCAGGGGCGTTGTCGTGTAGCAACAGCCAATTCTTCCTATGCCAAAGCTCAGGACGCTTACGACGAATTGAATTGCTTAAACGGCCAAGAATCTCTTTGTAGAGGATCTTGTCTACAGTTGCACCTTGTGGGATGAATTCTATGTGAACAATTCCATTTGAATAAAAAAAACTGTTAAAGCATCACCTTGTCTTTTGACTTGTCTTGTTGCGGATTTTTCTGTCGTGGAAATAATGGCGTTTTCCAGGTGGTGGATTGTCGCTTCAGTTGCGGATCGTAAAGGAAACACCATGTTTCGTCTCCAGTTATGATAGGTTATAGCAGTTTCGCCTAATTTCTGACAGAACGTGACGTTTGCCCGTTGCTCAAACTGCAACATACTCGAGTTCCGACGCGCGCATTCAAATCACCGTCACAACAAAGACCGTAGTTCTGCTTACAATGCATGCACTCAACTGTCTCTTGTTGGGTCGAGAGACTAACTGACAAGGTATCATACCATGGCGCCACCTATGCGCTATAGTGCACCACAATGCCACTATGCGCTCAGTATTAGAACTTAATGACTGTACCACGTATAACATTAACTGAACCACCAACCACTAAAACATTCAAATTTGAAAAGTGTACTTTCAATAATTGTTCTTTTTAAAATAATTAATGTTTTTTTTATTTCAACATCGTTAATTAAAACTTTTCTTGTTTATTTCATCATCCCCACTTAAAACTTTTGTAACACTTGTTTATAATAGGTTATGTTATAGCTTCTGCTATATGATATTATGAATAGTCACATATCAGAGATTGTTTAATACTAAGATTTATTGAAAATCATCTGTCAAGTGACGTTGATTACTGGGATCCGGATGATTGAAGTGGAATGCAAATGTTTTAATAAAAATGAAACTGAATCAACAAAGCCTTCTTGACTAGTAACCGTCCACAGAGTTCAATGAACATTCCATAGTTGGCACAACTGATAAGAAGAAAACAGCTAAACGTAACATACTACTGCCATCTAGCGTAATACAATTGTACAATAATACATTTGAAGACAGTTCAGTATTTTCGTAAGTCAATATTTTATTGTATTAGAGTACTTCGTTACTTTCAATCTCTATATAGACCTACTTTCTTCTATTCGTGTAATAGTCAAATCCCACTCGAGTTTTGATTTTCTCTAAATAAATCAAAATCTCTAGTGAGATTACTGTTGATAATTTGACAACGTGGCGCTCTAATAGACACTGGGAATCGCATCTACAGTGACATCAAAACCTTTTTCCTTACATTTTTATTGTATCTTGTTTTTTGACTATACCATGCAGGCTTTACTTGATAATGCATAGTTGCCATGGTAATATTTTACATTGCATATATACAGGGACATCACTTTATTTTTACCAACATTTTTAACATTAACCTGGCTATACTCGGAAACACTGTTGCCCCCTTCCATTACAGGATTTTGATGTTACTAGTGCAATATGTAAACAAATCATTTTATTAGCTATAGGAGGAGAGAAAAGTAGTGTATCTATTTATGTTGTAGGGAAATACGATATTACGATTTTCAGTTTGATCATCACTTTTACGGAATTTATCAAAATACAGTAGAGTAGTAACATTTTTTTCTAAAAACTCAACTTTTCAGGCGGCTATGTTCGTTATGTAATGTCTACTTTATTTAGCATATTAATTATTGATGTTAACATACAATATAGAGAGTGCATTTAAATTGAGGGGGTCATAAGTAAAGGGCTGTAAGTGCACTTAAGTTACTTTTGAGAAAATGGCGATTAAATATTTAAGCTTTCGTAAAAGCGGTGAAATTTTTATTTAAATTTTAATGTGTGATGCGATTAAAATATCCCTTTGCCACTAAAATTTTAGATACTTTAGCTTACACTGGATGCACTTAACTCATGTTATTACAAATGTCACTAGCATTCCTTTGCTTCTAGCCACCTCAATTCAAAATAAGCTAATATGAATTTTTAAACAAGTTGCTGAAAATGGTTGCCGTTCATTACAATGCAGGCTTCAATTCTTTACGCATATTATTAAAAACATTTTGAATCATATCCTCTGAAATTGAATTTATCGTTTCTTCAATATAATTTTTTAGAACGATATTATTAATATAGGTTCTTTCTTCTATAGAAAACGCAACCATATTTCTGAAACACACTATACACTGCAGTGTTTACTTCACTGCTTGAAGACTTCGAATGCAACAGCGGCCGTAAGTTTGTGTGTCTGACGGGAGCAAGGACAATAGTGAAGAGGTGAGAGTGAAGTACATTCAGAAATGGAGGTACAATAAAAATGCAAGTAAAAATAAAATGATGTCCCTGTACAATCAGGAAAAAGTTTTCAATGTCAGTTTAGATTCTGTAAACTGTGTAAAGCAATACATCTGTAATTTTAATGTGCTAGTACGTGTGACCTTGTTACGCTAACTATGTGGTAGAAAGAACGAGGGAATTTGATAAGGCAGCCCTAAACTTGTGTGTAGCGTATGGTCCGTCCTTGTTTATCATATGCAGTATAAACGCAATTATCCAATCCAACAGGGCAGACTGGAACGAGTAAAGTCAATACGAAATAGCACTAACATTTATTAAGGATCTGGCAATAATGGAACACGGCCTTCAACCCCTTGTAGGAGATATTTGCAATTGTGATCTGTATGACAATTTCTTGGTATCTGTAATAGTAATATACGTTACAAGAGCGGTATGTTGACGTTTTCATGGTCGACGAAAAGATTGAAAAAGCGAAACGTAGTTGAGCTTTTTTAATTTCCGAGAACATGAAAACAAACATACCGCTCGTGTATCGTACATTATTTTGTGCGAAAATCGTTTATTACATACCTGAAAGACGAATTTCTAATTAGTTGCAATGAAATCTCCATGTTGGTTTCTGTTTAATGACGCCAACTTCGGAACACCAAAATATCTTTCTTCAACATTGTTGCTATAAAATGTTTTCTGTGTTTACTATACTCCAGCAGGCCGTGATATACGTCTGTCTTTTTTTTTCCCCCCAGTCTATAAATGCGAACTTAAAACAAACGGTAAGGTTATGTAATGATTTATTTTTCATTTCAATATTTTAACAATATTATTTATATAACATATTGCAGTAATAACATCGGCATCTGGAATCTTGTTGATTTTTTCACGGCTTCCTTAATGTTACTTGTATCAGGAATGCAATAAGTTTCGTGGAGCAGTAGACTTTACTTAATTTTTGCAAATATTTAAAAACAATAATTAACATTGCAATTTAGGTGAAGTTGCAGTGGTAAGTTTCCAATTTATAATTATTACTATGTTAAACGTGTCTAAAAATAATATGTTAAAAGCCTAAAGCAGTAAAATGAATGTCGCGCTTAAGCGGTAAGAAGAGGGAAATTGTTGTGTGTGTTAGGTTGGGAATACTGAATGTGGTATTTCACACTTACCGCGTATTGGTTCTGTGCGGAAAACAAGCAAATACGCACGATCTCGCACAAATATTATTATGAGTCTACCGTGTTTTATTTTTAATTTTAAAATTCTTCTATATGTATTTCCTTGAATAAAGTTCGATATCCTCGCACACCACTCACGGAAGAAAGAAGATAATTAAATCAATGAAAATAACTTCAGAATTCTAACACATTAGTCTAGTAACACGATGTTATCATGAGAAAGCTTTAATCCCATCCAATCAGCCCCAAATAACTTACTCTCTTTTCTATGGTTTTTGCACACACATTGATGGCGTACTCCAGTGGTACTACCACCATATTGAACTACGCTTACGAAAGAACTGTTTTGTTCGCTACCGCATACTTCCACTACTTTGCATACTTCCATTCGGTAATGAGTTTTGGATTAATATGCTGCGGAAATTCCACAGATAGTAACAGTATATTTCTGTTACAAAAAAGAGTGATTAGAATAATAGTAGGTGCCAAATCTAGGGACTCGTGTAGGACTATTTCCAAAAAAATACAAATAATACCCATGGCTTGTCAGTATATCTTTTCATTAATAATCCTCCCCTTATGTAATCGTGAAAACTTTGTAACTAATTCAACAGTTCATAGCATAAATACACGTCAAAAAATGACTTTCATACACCATCGGCAAGTCTATCATGCTATCAAAAAGGAGTGCGTTATATGGCAGTAAAAATTTTTAATAGCCTCCCTACCGATATAAAAAATGAAACTCAAAGCATAAAATTATTTAGGGCCAAATTAAAGAAGTACCTAATTTCTCACGCCTTCTATTCTGCAGGTGAATTCATGACATTCAATAACACTTCATGAAATTGATACTAAAACTTTGTGTTGTGCTAGTAGACTATATTGTAAATCTCGTCTGTATATATTTCATCTAGACTGTGACTATAAATTAAGACTTTATAATAGTATTAAGTTTTTTGACTTGTTCCATATTCTAGCTGTGAAGCAATGTATGAATACCATGAAATGTTAATAAATACAATAGATACAATACAATACAAGGGAAATATTCCTTTCTTGCTATGATCAACGGTAAATCTATCTACCAAGGGCGTATATATGCAAGAAATGCTAAAAATAGGAACAAACCGAACCTAACCAGTCAATGATCGTCGACTTTACGAAAGCTTGCTTTCTCTCTATGTACGCCTGTATACAAGACATACTAAAAGCCTGAACAAATCAAACCTAACCTCTCACTGATCCGTAGCGTATGGAACGTGATATATACAGTGCGGAAGTGAAATAATATAACAGCATTTTGGGTCATACATCAAAGAGAGAAATCTAGAATACTTAACACCTCAAATGAAATTTCTCAGATCAGTTTTAGGATTTAGAAGATTAGATCACCAGAGGAATGAAGATAACAGAGAAAATTAAAAGTTAAATGTATAATAACAGAAGTAGTAGAATACAGAGAGAAATGGAAACAACATGTTGGAAAAATGCAAAATTCCCATTATCCAAAAGCAGCTCTATCGTACAGACCAGTACGACGAAGAGATCAGGGAAGACCATAAACACGATGGTTAGAACAGTGAACGGAAAGGGACAAAAGTGTCTAAACAGGAAAGTAATAATAATAATAATAATAATAATAATAATAATAATAATTATAAACCATGTATGGTGGGTCCCTATCACCACGGCATGGCGCGTCCTCAGGTTGCGGATAGAGGAGACGGCCTCCAGATATGGAGGGTAGCTGCGAATATATTGAATAAGCAGTCGCGGACAGCCGATGAGGGGTGGTCCTCCAGCTTGGTGGTTGGGCGAAGGGCTAACAACCCATCGCCGTAAAAATCAGCTTGTTACGAATCCTTCAAATAAGCTTCGGAATGGGACTGATTCTCTGGCACGACCACAGCAAAGGAATAATGTTTTGAGATTTGGCACTTGGAATGTTACAAGTCTATATAGACCAGGAGGGGTAACATTAGTAGCAAAAGAACTAGCTAGATATAGAATAGACTTTGTGGGAGTACAGGAGGTTAGGTTAGATGGGAACGGCATAACACAAATAGGAGATTGCTTGTAGTATTATGGGGAAGGGAACGATAATCACCAATTAGGAACAGGATTCTTGATTCAGTAAAGAGATAGGTTTGGAAGTAAATCCCGAAAAGACAAAGTATATGATTATGTCTTGTGACGAGAATATTGTACGAAATGGAAATATAAAAATTGGAAATTTATCTTTTGAAGATGTGGAGAAGTTCAAATATCTTGGAGCAACAGTAACAAATATAAATGATACTCGGGAGGAAATTAAACACAGAATAAATATGGGAAATGCCTGTTATTATTCGGTTGAGAAGCTTTTATCATCCAGTCTGCTGTCAAAAAATGTGAAGATTAGAATTTATAAAACACTTATATTACCGGCTGTTCTATATGGTTGTGAAACTTGGACTCTCACTTTGAGAGAGGAACATAGGTTAAGGGTGTTTGAGAATAAGGTGCTTAGGAAAATATTTGGGGCTAAGAGGGATGAAGTTACAGGAGAATGGAGAAAGTTACACGACACAGAACTGCACGCATTGCATTCTTCACCTGACGTAATTAGGAACATTAAATCCAGACGTTTGAGATGGGCAGGGCATGTAGCAGGTATGGGCGAATCCAGAAATGCATATAGAGTGTTAGTTGGGAGGCCGGAGGGAAAAAGACCTTTAGGGAGGCCGAGACGTAGATGGGAAGATAATATTAAAATGGATTTGAGCGAGGTGGGATATGATGATAGAGAATAGATTAAGCTTGCTCAGGATAGGGACCGATGGCGGGCTTATGTGAGGGCGGCAATGAACCTCCGGCTTCCTTAAAAGCAAGTAAGTAAGTAAGTAAGTAATAATAATAATAATAATAATAATAATAATAATAATAATAATAATAATGTCTTTAAATTCACAAGACATTACACTTTTCTTCGTATTCTTCCTAGATTAAATAAATAGGGATGTCAGGAAAAGATTCCGAATTCCATATCAATTCACGTTCAATTTAAACTATGATGGTTGCGACTCCAGAGTTTCTAAAGTCTTTAACTCTGCAATCTGTTCCAGACTTCTTAAATTTATTATAACATTAAGCAAGCAGAAAGATATTTCTTTACGCTTGTCGAGGTTAAAGGAACGTGTTTTGAATAGCCTTGCCTCTACAATAAAAGAAGGAAAACGCTGTCAGGTGTACAAGTTTTAATATTCAGCTCTGTTTTGGAGTTCTAGGAAAGCATTCATAAAATTTCTGACGTGAATAAATGAAACAGTAAGGAAGAAAATCTGCAACCGTAGAGAACGGCAGAAAGCTACTTCACGCCCTTTTCTTCCACACAGCACATAGTCCATCTACAGGGTTATTCAGAGATGCATAAACATTCCTGGAAGGGGGTCACGGGTACGAGACTATCTGACCTCTGCCAGAGGACTTATATCAGTGCTCTGGACCAGGAGTCTAGGACGGGACAAAATTGTCTCCTAAGGAAGTACATTCACAATTCTTACATTTACACCATTGAAACAGAGAATTTTCCAATAATTGATTAAATGGCGATCTTACTCGTGTTAATTATGTAAGCATGTGTGGCTTACAGCTGTTTCGGTATTATTTGACACCATCCTCAGAGCCTATTAGATCTCGGCCCTATCTCAACTTCGCTGCCTGTTGTGTGGGTGCGTTCGTGTGATGAAGAGTTGTGTTAAATAGTGTGTGTGTTCTGAAATTCATCTGTGTGTTGAGAATTTGATTAGGGTGTGTTTTAGTATCTCTGTATATTTCATATTGTTCTAGTGTGATGTTTTTTTTTGGTTTTTTGGTTGTATGTATAGGATTTCCGTGTCTGTATTTATGTTACTCTATGTGTGGTTAGCATTAATTATGTGTTCGGCATATGTAGATGTATTGTGTCCTCCGGTTATTGCTTTAATGTGTTCTATGTATCGAGTTTGGAACTATCTGCCTGTCTGTCCAATGTAGAAACTGTCGCAACTCTTGCATGTGAGTTTGTATACGCCTGTGTGGTTGTATTTATTTGTTTGTATTGTTTGTGTGTTGAGATGTCTTTGTAGTGTGTTTTCTGTTCTGTATGCTATGTTTTATTTCTGTTTTCTGAATGAGGATGCGATCTTGTGTGTGTTTTTGTTATCGTATGTTAGTGTGATGTATTTCTTGTGTTCTTGTGTTTGTGTTGTGTTTTGTGTGTTTTTGTGTTTGTTGAGTTTTTGTTTTGTCTTCCTTATGATGCTGTCCACTGTCTTTCCCTTCTCTTTCACATATTGCATTTCTCCACTCCTGTCTATCTTGCGTCTCGTTTTCACTCATCATAACCTAGACACACGATCACAACACTCCTCAATATTATCCATTCCCTCCCATCGAACATCCTCATATTCATCTTCTTTCACTGTGGCTGTTCCTCGACTTTGGAATTCCCTACCGAGTAATGTCAGGGACTGTCAGACATCAAATCAATTTAAGAATAGGCTAACGAGATATTTTTCTAACAATTATTGTCAACAATAATAGCTGTTTCAGGTTTCTCAATGTTTAATGTTTATATATATCACAGATAAATATCTAAATTATCTCATTATTATTATTATTATTATTATTACTATTACTATTATTATTATTACTATTATTATTATTATTATCATTATTATTATAACTATTTCTTACCAGTGTTTATTATTGTCACACTTACATTAGTTATCCAATTTTCATTATTTACTTTCATGTTGTTTTATGATTTAGATATTAATGTAATAACTATGTAAGCAAATGAATTTAATTAGAATTAGAGTCTGGCTGGGCGGAAGAGAAGGCCTACTGGCCTTAGTTCTGCCAGATTAAATAAATAAATAATTATTATTATTATTAGGTTTGGTTTGTAACCATTTTCTTGTGCTATGTATTTGATTATGTTCACTTCTTCATTGTAGTGTTGTTGAAAATTTTCTCCCGTTAATTGAATCGCTATTTATTAAAAGGGCGGAAGTCACATTTTGTTCCACAATTTCTTTTTTTTTTTATTGAAATGTATTCTCTTACTATACACCCATCGATTCTCCTTCAGTAATAAACAGAGCCCGGATTTACTATATTTAGGCTACTAAAAGTTAGGAATGACGCTTAGTATAATTGAATGGATGTAGTTTCGGATAGAAGGCTTTTTAAGCCTAGTTCACAAGATTTCGGAATCTAAAAATAAAGAACTTATTATCAAGGAGTGGACAATGCATCTTGTAAGCCGCGCGTGATACTTAAGTGGCGGTTAGGAGGATTAAAGACCGCTAACTGTACCAAAAGGAAATACTGAATAATAAGACTGGCATCATGAAAGGAGTGGGGATGGCTTGAATGTTTATAAACTATACGGAGTAATAATATTAACTTTTAGTGCATACAGGGTGATTCACGAGGATTTACCGTCACTTACGGAGCTTATTTCTGGAGACATTCTGAGCAAAAATGTCATATAAACATTTGTCAAATTGTCAATATTTTCAAAGTTACAGTAATTTGAAGTTGTTAGTGAAATAAATTTATCTTTAGTTTTAAGGGTAAAAGAATGTTACAAATAGAGAATGAACTATTCAGGAGTATCATTTCTTTAATTGTCTAGTGTTCTGAAGTTAAAAATCTGTTGTCAGTTGCTTTGTACAGATTTTGTTTTTCAATTTTTAAATAAAAATGACATCATTCTAACGTACTTAACACAAAAATTGTTATAAATCATACGACTTCAGGAACTTGATTCTTTACAGTTTAATTATGCATCCTAATGTACAGTCTTGAAGAATTTACAAGAGTGGCGTGATTTGTAACAATTGTTGTGATAAATGCGTAAAAAAATGTAATTTTGTGGTTAAAAATCGAAAAAAAAAAACTATTCTGTACTACAGAATATTAATTAATTAAAGAAATGATACTCCTCAATAGTTCATTCTTTACCTGTAATATTCTTCTACCCTTAAAACTCTAGAATAATGATATTTTACCTACACTTTCAAATTAGTGTAACTCTGAAAATATTGATATTAGGACAAATGTTTATATGACAATTTTTGCTCAAAATGTCTTCAGAAATAAGCTCTGTAAGGGACGGTAAATCCTCGTGAATCACCCTGTATAAATCAGGGTTCTAGTAATGAACATCTCAGCTTTTTCATGTCAATTAATAACCAAAAACTTTGTTTTAGCAGCGTTAATTTTCATTCCATACTTCTGATATTGTCTATAAAGCTCTATACCATAAATTCTACATCTTGATTACAAAACTTTTAACACTGTATCACTTCGGAATATGTATGATAAGAACTTTCTTTTGTTAAATTTTAACGTACCTCGTTAACTTGTTTCGACCTATTTTTGGTCATCTTCAGAACTGGTCGTTGTTGGTCTTGGCGCCTCTTGTTTCCTGTGAGGGTGCGTTCGTAGTGTAGAGTCAAAGAGGGTATGTGTTTTGAAATTGAGTTGTGTGTTGAGAATATCGTTGGGGTGTGTTTTCGTGTGTCTGCATATTTCATATTGTTCTAGTGTGTCGAGTTTCTGGCTTTTTGGTTGGATGTGCAGTATTTCCATGTCTGTGTTGATGTCTCTGTAGGTGTGGTTAGCATTTGTGATGTGTTCTGCATATGTGGAGGTGTTTTGTAATTTTGTTATGGCTGTGACAGGCAGATCATTTCAAACACGTTACAAAGAACACATCACAGCCATAACAAAATTACAAAACACCTCCACATATGCAGAACACATCACAAATGCTAACCACACCTACAGAGACATCAACACAGACATGGAAATACTGCACATCCAACCAAAAAGCCAGAAACTAAACACACTATAACAATATGAAATATACAGACACACAAAAACACACCGCAACGATATTCTCAACACACAGCTCAATTTCAAAACACATACACTCTTTGACTCTACACTACGAACGTACCCACACAGGAAACAAGAGGCGCCAAGACCAACAACGACCAGTTCCGAAGATGACCTATAAATAGGTCAAAACATGTTAACAAGATACGTTAAAATTTAACACAAGAAAGTTCTTATCATACATATTCCGAGATAAATTCTAATTCATAGGCATCTTGTGCAAAGATCACCTGATCACCAACACGTTAAACAACACGCGGGAAAACCAAATACGAATAAAACGTAAAAATATAAACAATGAAGTATAATCATTGTGACCACATGTTGATGATAATTATGATAATAATGATGATGATGATAACCTTAGAGAAACTGCAAGGTATAAGAACTCATAGTCTGCTAGGTGATAGAGCAACATTCCTCCTCGACATCCCAAGGATTTCTGTGATATAATCCACCTGCAGTTGTGAAGATCCCCGCTGCTGGAGACAGAACTGTAAGAACATCATTTTTTAACAAAGAAAATTGTGTTAGTGTCAAGGAAAAGAACATTTCCGTCTCTTTCCTACGCTTCCACGCCGCTCTTTCTCTTTTCTCCGAGATATTACGTTTACAATTTTGTCTACCAAAAAAAAAAAAGAATAAAAAAAGAGCTGGATATTATTTCTGGTGGTTCGGGGACTCAGGTCACGCGCGAGATTCTTCCGCCAGCCCCTGGAACAGCGACAGCCGGCTTCACATGTGCGAGTTCTGGTTTTGCGATGCGAGTGGAATGCTGAAGAGGCGGACCTCAGGGCACCTCCACACAATTTACAAGTCTTTAACTTTGTCTTCTTCTTTGTCGTACCTGGTATAGCCTCTTGATCTATTCCGACCTCAAGGACAACTACTTTTGCACCGATCTTTGTCTAACGACGTCCACACCTGTGGAGTAACGGTCAGCCTGTCTGGCTGCGAAACCAGGTGGCCCGGGTTCGAATCCCGGTCGGGGCAAGTTACCTGGTTGAGGTTTTTTCCGGGGTTTTCCCTCAACCCAATACGAGCAAATGCTGGGTAACTTTCGGTGCTGGACCCCGGACTCATTTCACCTGCATTATCACCTTCATTTCATTCAGGCGCTAAATAACCTGAGATGTTGATACAGCGTCGTAAAATAACCCAATAAAATAAAATAATAAATTTGTCTACTGATTGATTTTTTAGTAGGTTATTTTACGACGCTTTATCAACATCTTAGGTTATTTAGCGTCTGAATGAGATGAAGATGATTTTGTATGTATTTATTTACACTGCAAGTGGGCAAGCACCCGGTGGCAGTGGTATATACAATATTAACAATACACAATAAAATGATAACCAATACACAATAAAATTTACAATACACAATACAATTTTACACACAATACAATAATAATACACAATACAATTTAACACAATAATAATAAAACATAAAATAAAATACCTAATTTTACAATACAACCTACATAATTATCTATAGGTCCTACGTAAGTTTCAATAGTCTTTCACTTTACTCTCATCTCATTCCCTGTAGTGGCATTATGACGCATTTCACTGACACTTTAGCACACATTTCACTGACACTCTGTAACTCATTTCACAGACACTATAGAACACATTTCATTGACGCTATAAATTATCACTGATCGGAACTGTTCACTGCACTGTAAAACCATAACTTCACTGACTCACCTCGCTTCACTGATACAACAGTTCAAATAAGTCAAATAATTACATCCTTATGCATACTTATAAACAGAACTACATTTAAACTAAACATTTCTAGTCTAAGGCCCTCTTACACGTTAGTTTTAAACAATTTACAATTCAAATGCCGGTGAAATGAGTCCGGGGTCCAACACCGAAAGTTACCCAGCATTTGCTCATATTGGGTTGAGGGAAAACCCCGGAAAAAACCTAAACCAGGTAACTTGCCCCGACCGGGAATCGAACCCGAGCCACCTGGTTTCGCGGCTAGACGTGCTAACCGTTACTCCACAGGTGTGGACTCTAGTGATTGATTTTGTTTAATCGTTGAAATCATCTTCTCCATCATAATCACCATCATCTATAAATTCAAAATTTGGGCTTTATAATCTATTACGAGAGATGAGGGAGATGTGATATTAGCTTGTCCATGAGAAAATGTAAAAAATATTTACACATAACCTAAAAATAGGCCTATGTCTCTGAGGCCCTGTTGTATAAAAGTCACTAACTATATGTTATTTTTAATGTTGTTATTGTTGGTTATAGCTGAACAGTCTTACTAATAAACCGTGTATAGTTTTTATACGAGACTTATGCAGAGTTGAGACAGAAAACTTTACTAATAACCCTTTGTTGCCGGACATAAGAAAAAATTAAAATAAATCCGTTTTCTTTAGTGAATGTTGTTAGAATATGAATTCAAAACATACAGTAATTTTTTCAGAAATGTTTTATTTTTTTATTTATTTTTTTTATTTTTTTTTTATTTTAAAAAAGGTCGTATTTCTATGTACAGTACTGTCAGTATTCTTGATGGATTTTATTTATCAGGTTGCACGTAATTTCTGGCGGTTTATTATTCTTCCAGGTCTTCCAGTATGCAAAATAAATCACGGTACTTCTAAGTACCGTCAGGCATCTAAGGGATAAACCATGCATAAGCAATGGATGTATAAACAGGCTGTAACTATACATTGGGAATTGCTTTGCAATAGTTATATACACGAAACTCCTTGTTTAAGCGTTGTATAAAGAGACAGCTGTAACAGCTGTTCGTATCGACTGTCATTTTATGATGATAGTTGCCTAGTAACCACAGAAGAACAAACCAAAAAGCACAGAATAATTAGAATAATATTGCTGTAGCTTGTACTCTTTGACAAAAATATAGTGTGGTAATCATTAGAGCCAGTTGCACTATCGATACTTAACACGCCACACTAGAGCGCTCTACCGGATGCAATAGAAAACCTCAAATATTCTATTACCTTTCGTAACGAAGTAATGACGAAGCTATGACGTAGCTGTGTAACAGTTATACTGTTATACACGACGTATGTAGTGATTATTAGTAAGGAATTTACACTTACTTACTAACAAATGGCTTTTAAGGAACCCGAAGGTTCATTGCCGCCCTCACATAAGCCCGCCATCGGTCCCTATCCTGTGCAAGATTAATCCAGTCTCTATCATCATACCCCACCTCCCTCAAATCCATTTTAATATTATCCTCCCATCTACGTCTCGGCCTCCCTAAAGGTCTTTTTCCCTCCGGTCTCCCAACTAACACTCTATATGCATTTCTGGATTCGCCCATACGTGCTACATGCCCTGCAAATCTCAAACGTCTGGATTTTAAGTTCCTAATTATGTCAGGTGAAGAATACAATGCGTGCAGTTCTGTGTTGCGTAATTTTCTCCATTCTCCTGTAACTTCATCCCGCTTAGCCCCAAATATTTTCCTAAGCACCTTATTCTCAAACACCCTTAACCTATGTTCCTCTCTCAGAGTGAGAGTCCAAGTTTCACAACCATACAGAAGAACTGGTAATATAACTGTTTTATAAATTCTAACTTTCAGATTTTTGGACAGCAGACTGGATGATAAGAGCTTCTCAACCGAATAATAACACGCATTTCCCATATTTATTCTGCGTTTAATTTCCTCCCGAGTGTCATTTATATTTGTTACTGTAGCTCCAAGATATTTGAATTTTTCCACCTCTTCGAAGGATAAATCTCCAATTTTTATATTTCCATTTCGTACAATATTCTGGTCATGAGACATAATCATATTCTTTGTCTTTTCGGGATTTACTTCCAAACCGATCGCTTTACTTGCTTCAAGTAAAATTTCCGTGTTTTCCCTAATCGTTTGTGTATTTTCTCCTAACATATTCACGTCATCTGCATAGACAAGAAGCTGATGTAACCCGTTCAATTCCAAACCCTGCCTGTTATCCTGAACTTTCCTAATGGCATATTCTAGAGCGAAGTTAAAAAGTAAAGGTGATAGTGCATCTCCCTGCTTTAGCCCGCAGTGAATTGGAAAAGGATCAGATAGAAGGAATTTACACACGACTTATAAACGAGCTACTCATTGTACAAGTATAAGAGAGTTAAACGTCTGTATATAGAGTTTTTATTAGTAAGACCGGAAGAGAATAAAGCTACAAAAACTTATTGAGCATTTCATGTAATAGTTGTGTTTGTGTATTAAATTATTTTAAAATGGTGTATACCCTTCAAGAGAGGACATAAATCATCCTTATTGATTAAATTTAAGAAATTACACAAAGTAAGCTGTGTTTTCATCCTACAATCGAATGATAACAAAAATACAGGTTGCCAGGCGACGATAGAAAACAGAAGATGAGAAAACGAGTGATTGAGGTATATAAACAATTGAATGCTCTTTCATACTTAAGTATAAAAATATAGAGGTGCCATTTGAAATTTCAAAGCGGGGGCGGCTGGGGAATGGGGGTAAAATCTAAAATGCAATTAAGCCTGGTTTCAGACTTCCCCCTCAATATCGTATGTATGTATTTTTTTTTAATTTTATTAGGTTATTTTACGACGCTTTATCAACATCTTAGGTTATTTAGCGTCTGAATGAGATGAAGGTGATAATGCCGGTGAAATGAGTCCGGGGTCCAGCACCGAAAGTTACCCAGGTTGAGGGAAAACCCCGGAAAAAACCACCTCAACCAGATAACTTGCCCCGACCGGGAATCGAATCCGGGCCACCTGGTTTCGCGGCTAGACGCGATAACCTTTACTCCACAGGTGTGGACTGTATGTATGTATGTATGTATGTATGTATGTATGTATGTATGTATGTATGTATTCACACAGCAAATGGGTATATACCCGGTGGCAGTGGTAACTAATTACACTCAATAATGACAATGAACACAATTAATAAAAAATCAATCAATAATAAATTAATAATACTAATAATACTAATTAATAATAATTGGTAATAATAATGATAATAATAATATTAAAAATAATAATAATAATAATAATAATAATAATAATGATAATAATAATAATAACAGGGAGCATCCTAAATTGAATGAAGCACGATCACTTAAAATAACATTTAAAGTAAATCTAATTTCTATCTTAACCCTAAGTTAGAACTAGAACCCACGAGTATGATTTGTTCATACATGCACAAGTACCTTTCAGCACTACACTCATTTCGCTGTCAACTCACTTACTGTACTGGAACTACGACACATTTCACTGATTCTATTCTGATTTCACTAACACTTCAAAAACATTTCACTGTTCAAATACTTTGCACTGCCACTATAAACTATAAAGCTGCACTGACAGAAACACACTTCACTTACACAGCACACTTCACTGACAGAACACACTTCACACTTCACTGACACAACACACTTCACTCTTAACTGATACAACACTTCAATAACAAAACATCAATTACACCCTTTAAGTAGTGTGTATAATATACTACCGTCTATTAGTAAAGTCCTTAAGCCTATTTTTAAATACATTTTTGGTTAATTGTAAAGCCTTTAGTAAGTTTACAGGTAAAGCAATCCAGTCCCTGATAGTATGATTCAGAAAAGAAAACTTTCCAGTCCTCTGTCTTCTTTCCCTCAATTTATATGAGTTGTCTTTCCTTGAAGACGTGTTTTTTTGTTTAAATTGAATTCAATTTTAATAATTAGTTATTTGGACAGGGAAGTTTTGAAATGAAAGCCCTGTATATCTCACATGACAATCCTATTCTTACGACATTTTTAAAATCATATAACAGAGTCTCTTCCTTTCTTGAAACGTAGAGGATACAGTCCAAAAACAGCCATCCCTGCTGTAAGCAGTAATTAACAGGAAGTGTAGTCATTTTGTTTTCTTAATCACTGTCACAGCAAAGTCCTATCCTAGTGCATATGCTAACCCTAATTTTCCTCTAACGAGAATCTGTTAATTTCTCGGTCCACTGGAAATGAATTACAAAATAAGAGGAGACGCAAATCACAAGGGAGAACAAACTCATGTTCTGGTTTCAACATCTTGCGTTCCTCCTCTCTTTTCATAGAAAATGTTCGCGAAAAAAAAATATTTTACCAGCTCTTCCAAGTCCTCCGAATGATTTAAAACAGGGAAAGTATGCGAACTAATTTTCCGCTTCCCGTCCCTTGCATCGCACCCCTGTATAACCTTAGCAATCAACAACCGCCCCTTGCAAGCAGGTCGCTATCAATCAGAAGGGACAGGAAAAATCTTCTTCTGCTTCTCAGATCTGAATTCCGACAGCCATACACACTTCATAACAAGCGAGAGAACTTCAGCTATCTTTCCTTACACCTGGACTTCCGAGCGGATTAACGGGGAGTAACGACAATTTCCAGAAATTAATTTTCGGACCGTTACACAGTGTGCAATTCTCCCAATATAGGTGGACAAAAATCAAATTTCGACTTGTTTAATTAGGCATAGGTAAATATGAATTGATATTGTTTAACGTTTGGAGAATGTTATGAAAAATAGTTTTTACTCTTTTATAAGCAGCAAGATATTTTTAAAAGGATATGAACAATGAGTTCTTTGTAACACTTCTCGCTCCTGAATAATTTCGAGGGAAAAATTGTTCCGGGGCCGGGCATCGAACCCGGGACATTTGGTTAAACGTACAAACGCTCTACCAACTGAGCTAACCGGGAACTCTACCAGACACCAATCCAATTTTTCCTCTATATCTACAGACCTCAAAGTGGGCTGACAACCATCAAGCAACCAACATTGAGTGCACACTAATTCTGTGTTACTTAGATTGTGGTTTTCTGTTAACGAACAGTGACGTACAAATCAAGCTTTCAGGTATAACTCCCTGTAAAGTTGATTTGAATAATTTAGAGGGAAAAATTGTTCCAGGGCCGGTCATCGAACCCGGGACCTTTGGTTAAACGTACCAACGCTCTACCAACTGAGCTAGTTAACTCCCTTAATAACAGTAATCTTTCAGTTGTTACCCTTAACAACACGCTAATCCCTTATTCATCTGTCGTAAAAAATCTTGGCTTCTTTTTTGATAATAATCTAAGTTGGAATTTTCAAGTTAAAGAAACGATAAAAAAAATCTGTTCCTCCATTCACTGTTTGAGTCGCTTGAGAAACTTCTTGCCCCAGCAACTAAAACTTACCCTAGTACAAACCTTAGTAATGCCGCACTTCGATTATTGTGACGTTTTGTTAAGTGACCTAAGTTCTGAATTGTCAGTCAAGTTTCAGCTAGCTCAGAATATGTGCGTCAGATACGTGTGCAACATCCGACGATATGATCACATATCACCGTCCTTCGCAAGTCTTTCGTGGCTCCGACTTAAAGAATGTAGAACTTTACACTCTTTGTCTTTACTCTTTCGAATTCTGCACATCTCAACACCAAATTACCTTTCGTCTCGTTTCTACTATCTATACTCTAACCACGACGTAAATACCAGATCACTTATCTGTGGTACGCTAAGTATACCTCTTCATAGAACATCTTGTTATTCATCTTCTTTTACAGTATCCACCTCGCGACAATGGAATTCCTTGTCACAAAGTATTAGCGGCTGCAAGACAATAAAAACCTTTAAAAACAGCTTAAAAGATAACCTTATTAGCATTTCACTCCAATCTTACTGATTTAAATTATCACTGACTACATTGTTACTTCATTCTTTAGACATCATCCTGATAGTGCTGTATTTTCAAAATTGTCTCATAATAATCTCTTTCTATTATCTAATATTATTTGAAATATATTAACATTCTATGTATTTTAGTTTAATTCTGCTACACAGTTTATTTCATTGTCTAATTAATAGTGCATAGTATTTTGTTGTTTAATTCGTATATAACTCTTGTATACATGTAACTCTCACTTAATCAAATTGTTGAATTCTTTGTAAGTTCATGCATATGTATATACACTTTTTGCTGGTTGAGTGGAAGAGAAGGACTTACGGCCTTAACTCTGCCAGCTAAAATAAATAATAATAATAATTATTATTATTATTATTATTATTATTATTTATTATTATTATTAAAGAGTAGTTTCAGCTATAAAACAGTGAAAAAAATGTGGCTATATCTTAAAAACTGCATGAGCTATTATATTTCAAATTGTATGTCAAAATTATAAACAAAATGATTTTTATCAACAATTTAGACATAATTTCAAGGGATCTGTTCACTTCATTCTCTTTCTGGTACCATTCTCAATTGTATAAAAATTTTACAGAGCAAAATTTTACAAAACAAATTTTTTTGTTTTTAAAGGGGTACATATACCTTAATATAAATTTGTGCTGTCGTAGAGAAATATTGTATGCTACACATTCGTAAAGTTATCTTTTTGGCAAAAAGAGTACCTTTGGGTAATATTCCATAATTAATGAAGACTGTATAAGGCGCACAATGAATATAAATAATATAATTACAAACAAACAAGAGAAATAGAAATAAAATAATGCAATCAATATAAAAAAGGAGATACAGTAGTATTAACAAAATTTGAGACCGAATGAGCAGCGCTCGTGTTCGGTCGCAGTTCAGATATAATATAAATAGGCCTATAAGAGAATATAAAATAAAATAAAATAGGAAATAAAATTAAAATTACAGTTACAGAAATTATATAATACAATATTAAATAAGAGAAATATAGAAAAAATCATAAAAATAAATAAGTGAAATAAAATAGGAACTAAAATTTAAATTACAGCGGCAATAGAATTATCTATATATATAATTTGAATTGGTAATGGAAATTACGGGAAAACGGCTGAACGGATTTTAATGGGTGACCCCTCATTTTCATGCCTGGCATCCAAAGTTTTTCGTAAAAGTAGTAGTTTTCAGTGAAATGTCAATTTTCCTACATAATTTTCCTATTTTCCAAAATCCATCCGTTATTCAGTCACGGCCGACTTGATTGAATTTCAGAACAAAACACACACTACAATAAACAATAGGCTATTGCACGAAGGCCATGACCTGCAGGATTGCCGACATATTTAGAGCTCAATTCAATTTGTTATTAAAAACTGATTCTGCAGTGTATAATTTTGTGAGTACAGCTGTGTATTGGATATTCAAATCTACGAAACTTGAGGTGGTTTGATGACATTATTACCATTAGAAATTAAATATTATTACAGTTAATATCATGATGCATCTATTTTTTCATTAATTGTAGGTACATAATTTTGATGCTATATTGATAACATGAAAGTGAAACGTTTTGTGGTTATGTAAGTAAATGTAGAGAATATCTTAATTTAGATCTTCATTTCTTTAATTTTACTGAGTGGCTGCTATATATAACTACAAAACTTAAGTAAGATAATAATATTGTTATTAAAAATCAATATATTTTTATACTTATTAACCCAGTGGGGTTGGGTCTTTTTCATATACTTAATGGCGGTGTAGTGTAGATATTGATATGTGTCATTGTCTTCAGTATTGGCTCGAGAGAGCGCAGAAATTACAGTTCCTAAGGAAAGATCAAAAGGTATTACTTACTGATCAAATAAGAGGCCTAGAAAATTTTGTAGTCTCCAGATCATTTCAGCAGGATCTCTTAGTAGGATAAAATGATTTTACGCTCTACATTTCAAGTTCTACATGCAGCAGCTATACGAAAATGCTATTGTTCGAAAGCTTAGCAAACCTGAAAATTTTTTTTTAACTTTTGCCTACAATCCACAATGACCTGAAATAGCTACTGCTATCGTCCTGACATTGATACTTGCGTTTTCCCGTTGAAACTCAAACACTGAAGTTGGATAGGTTGAAGAAAATGTATTTGGCCTAAAAAAATCCATTCAGAGGGAGTATGTTTCATTATTATGGAAACAAATAACTATCAAAAAGACAAGTATTCTTCATTGAAAATAAATCTGAAAAATTTCTATTTGAACGTCTAACGAACTTAGTTTGCAGCAGCATTTGCTGCACAAGCCACTAGTATAATATAATATTAACACTAGAGAAGAATAATATCGAACGTGAAAAATAGGAATATATATATATATATATATATATATATATATATATATATATATATATATATATATATAGAGGGTGTTTAAAAAATACGGGGCATAATTTCAGGTATGTATTTCCCACATGTAGACAATCAAAATAGTTCATTACAACATGTGTCCGGAAATGCTTTATTTCCGAGTTATGGCCTTCACAACATTGAAATTCACCGGAACATTTTTCTTTCCGCAGGTCGTTGCCGTCAAAGGAGACATTAAGAGGGCACTCTGACAGTTCATTCCGAGGCGAAGGTTACATTCAGTGTTGTGTAGGCGTTAGACTGTGCGACATGTATTCAAATCAAGAGCTGGCAGAGATACACTTCATGTGCGGTAAGGCGGACGGCAATGCTGCGCTGGCTCGTCGTTTGTACCAGGAGAGGTACCAACAGCGGCAATGTCCAGATCGGAAGACATTTGTACGTCTCCATTACCGTCTGTGCGAGTATGGAAAATTTAACTCTCCTGGTTTGGGAAGGGGACGATCAAGATCTACAACTCCAGAAGTACAGGAGGAGATTCTGGAGGCTGTGAACATGACTCCTTCTATCAGCACACGAAGGGTAGCGTTGCAAGTCAATGTTCCTCATACGACTGTTGAAAGAGTATCAATTGTATCCTTATCATTTGCAACGTGTACAGGTCCTGTCACCAGCAGATTACCCTGCACGAGTTAGGTTCTGTCAGTGGTTCTTGCAGCAGTGTGGTGTAAATCCGAACTTTCCTGCCTTAGTATTATTTACAGATGAAGCACAGTTCACACGAGATGGCACAACAAATTTCCACAATCAGCATGTATGGGCGTATGAAAACCCACGTGCAACTGTTCCATCTCATCACCAGGTGCGGTTCTCCTTCAACATGTGGGCTGGTATCATTGGTGATAGATTAGTTGGACCCCATGTACTTGTAAACAGACTTACGGGGCAGGCGTACACAAACTTCCTGGAAAACACCATACCTCATGTTTTAGAAGACACTCTACTGATCAATCGTCAACACATTCACTTCTTGCATGATGGCGCTCCTGCACACTCACTTCAGTCGTACGGCTCGCCGGTACTTGGATCGAAGGTTTCCTGATCGATGGATAGGTAGAGGTGGCCCAATTGCTTGGCCTCCACGCTCACCTGATCTGAACCCTCTCGATTTCTACTTGTGGGGCCATTTAAAATCATTGGTTTATTCGTCTCCGGTGCCTGATTTGGAATCCCTTCGGAATCGAATTGTGGCATGTTCTGAGGACATACGCAATACTCCTGGAGTTTGGGATCGTGTTCGCAGGTCAATGAGACATCGATGTGAGGTCTGTATTCAAGCAGGAGGTGGACATTTTGAACATGTTCTGTAATGACAAAGAAAGAAAAACGTTCCAGTGAATTTCAATGTTGTGAAGGCCATAACTCGGAAATGAAGCATTTCCGGACAGATGTTGTAATGAACTATTTTGATTGTCTACATGTGGGAAATACATACCTGAAATTATGCCCCGTATTTTTGAAAGATTCTGTATATATATTTCAAAATTATAGAATACAGATATAATATAGGTTGATTAATTCATACACATAGGCTATAAATTTATTTAATCAAATTGAATATATTAACACGTTTCTAATTTTCTTGTTATATGTTAGTGGGTTACATGTTAGATGTTCTGGGTGTAATTTAGCTAAAGCATTGTACAACCGAGGACCAAAATGTTCCAGCCCCAATAAAGCCAGTCAAGCCAAGCTAAAGATGCATAAGGTTTAGTTTGTGAATGATTTATTTAAATAACCTGGGAGAATCAGCCGTTAATTTTGAATATGTTTACGACCGAGACATACGAAGTTCCAGGTTGTCGAAGGAGCAGCAGAGGTTCTCATTGCAGGTGCGTTTGTCTGCGGGAGATGTGACGGTTGGTTTTGCGGCTCTTGTCAAGAGCCCGAGAAATCTGAAAGCAGACAGGGAGCTAACTTTGTTGTTCCTTCGAGAGACACAAAAAACTGGAGTCGACTAAAAGCTAAACACGAGCCAAGAAAACGGACATCGTCACAATGAGAAGTAGAAACGGCAACACCGGTGACTGACAAGAAATATGTATCAATCTCTACTGGATCAACTTTTCCTATAGTTTTCTCCCCCCTTTCAGTTTTATACTGCAACAAATTCTCTTTTATACTGTAGAGAAGTGCTCCCTGAACCGTAGGCAATGCCAAGATATACAAAAACATAATAAAATACTTCAAAATATTGTATTTATTTCTTTTTTCACGTATTCTCACGCAGAAAATCGCTGGAACGTCCCTGAGAACTGACAGTTATCGTATCGATTATTATAGGCGCTTGGTCTCTGGATTAGTACAGGGGTTTTCCTTCCACTGACATTTGAAGAGTTTAGTTTAAGTCCTATTTTAATTATTGAAGGATTCATTTCCGATTGATTTTCTTCAGCACGTTTCCATTGTTTTAAATTGGATTTATTTATTTCAACAACAAAGACTACAGAATATAATTATAACAACAGAAATAGAAATAAAATAATACAATCAATACAAAAAGAGGATACAATACTAATATTATGAAAATTTCAGGACCGAATGAGCAGCGCTCGTGTTCGGTCGCAGTTCAGATATATTATTAATATATAAGAGGAATATAGAAAATAAAATAAAATAGGAACTAAAATTAAAATTACAGCTACAATAAAATTATATAAATAATAGCCTATATTATTAATATAAGAGAAATATTAGAAAATAAAATAAAATATGAACTAAAATTAAAATTACAGCTACAATGAAATTATGTAATACAGGGACATCATTTTATTTTTACTAACATTTTTAATATTAACCTGGCTATACCTTTCTATTTACGATTGAAACAGGAAACACCGTTTGCTACCCTTTCCACGACGGAGTTCGATGATACTGGCGTAAAATACAAATCACTTTACTAGGTATAGGAGGGAAGAAAAGTAGTTCATCCATTTATGTAAACTAGGAAATATCGCAATTCTGAGTTTGATAATTTTCATTAGGTTTTTGTTTAATCAAAATACAGTACTGTATTAACACTTAGTGTTTTTACTCACGAATTGAGCTATCCATTCGGAAGTATTAATTATGCAGTGTATATTGTACTGTTACAGCACATTAGCGTACTATATAGAGAATGAAGTTAAATTGAAAAATAATCATAATATGGATATTTAAACACATTTTAGAAAATGGTGGCCGTTCATTTCCATACAGGCTTCAGTTCTTTTGTGCATATTATCGCACTATAGACTATTGTACCTAACTCCAATTACCAGTTTCGTCCTTCGTACGATAACTCATGTTGAAATAATTCCGTACCTATTCTATAAAAGAATACCTTACGTACTGTAAATTCAATCTTCACTTCTGCGCGATCCGAAAAGATAAAATCACTCAGAAATGCTATCTACTGTCCGTTCAAGTGGTTTTGTCGCAGGATTGTAGAAAGGGGGGGGAGGAATCACGTGACAGTTAATTACTTAACGAGGCCCTTTTATTTAAGTTATTTTAAACACTTGTATAATATTACGTAGACGTCCAATTCCTAACAGAAATTAATGTTTTCAGAAAAGAGCTAAGATAGCCCAGCTACTAGACTTAACAGAGGGGCGAACAGAAGCGGTGGGGGAAACCGGGATGCGACGTAGGCAAACGGACGACAGTACCCGTACGAAAATATGATTCAATATTGAAAGCTCTTTCGTCACTGGAAAACGCGAACATATTTCTGAAACGTACTATACTCACTAACTCAGTACTGCTTACGCGGCCTCGGCTCTGTGTCGTGAAGGGTTGGAAGTTTACTAGTAGAAGGGGTGGGAGTGAAGTACATTCCAAAACTCAGGTACAATAAAAATTGAAGTGAAAATAAAATTATGTCCCTGTATAATAGCCTATATTATTAATATAAGAAGAATATTAGGAAATAAAATAAAAAGAACTAAAATTAAAATGAGAGCTACAATGAAATTATATAATGTAATATGGGAAATGTCTGTTATTATTCGGTTGAGAAGCTTTTATCATCCAGTCTGTTGCCAAATATCTGAAAGTTAGAATTTATAAAACAGTTATATTATCGGTTGTTCTGTATGGTTGTGAAACTTGGACTCTCACTTTGAGAGAGGAACATAGGTTAAGGGTGTTTGGGAATAAGGTTCTTAGGAAAATATTTGGTGCTAAGAGGGATGAAGTTACAGGAGAATGGAGAAAGTTACACAACACAGAACTGCACGCATTGTATTCTTCACCTGACATAATTAGGAACATTAAATCCAGACGTTTGAGATGGGCAGGACATGTAGCACGTATGGGCGAATCCAGAAATGCATATAGAGCGTTTGTTTGGAGGCCGGAGGAAAAAGACCATTGGGGAGGCCGAGACGTAGTAGGGAAGATAATATTAAAATAGATTTGAGGGAGGTGGGATACGATGATAGAGATTGGATTAATCTTGCTCAGGATAGGGACCGATGGCGGGCTTATGTGAGGGCGGCAATGAAACTCCGGGTTCCATAATAGTCAGTAAGTAAGTAAGTGAGTATAAATAAATAAATAAATAAATAAAGTACTTCATCCATACAAACGAAAATCTTGTGGAAACACACGGTGTTTAGATGCTTATGTTTTAATTTATGCACCGCTGACTGCTTGATGAGGTACGTCAGGATTTAACTGGAACATTCAATAAGAACGTCTTTGTAAGTTCCTCTCACATAGTTTACTATGCTTAAGCTTAGAACATACTTAAGACTCCCCAACTTGTTCCAACTTGTAGACCTATAAAGTTTCAGATAGCTTATTCAATAACGCAAACTCATTTTCTTGCCAGAATTCTGAAATAATTTTAGAATCTACAGGAAACTTCGAGAAACTCCAGCTAATCCAAAGTTCTCATCCGTTTTTTTTCAAGCCTTTGACATACATTAAGAAAGGAATGTAGGGTTGTTAGAAACACTCACTAGGTAAGAAATGGAAATTGCTATATCACATCACATCTCAGAAGTAAATTGAAATACTTTTCCAAACATTACAGTTAAAATAATCATCGAAATTTCAAGCTAGGTTAAAACAGATCTAAACAAACGCATAAATAGACATACGTTATGAAAAAAACACACACACACAAACAATTTATTATGCTTTCACAGGAAACTATACAGAGTGTTTAAAAATTGATGGTAAAAAATTTAAGGAGTAAAAACGAAGATAAGCAAACAATTTCCAATAAACATGAATCCGTAAATTAATATTTACGAGATAATGCCAATTTTTGCTCGATGGGGCCCGTTGAATACTAAGTATTAATTTCAATCAAAGCTGTGACAATTTTACTTAATTTATCAATCACGAGGAAGTAAAATTAATAATTTTGACTTCAACACCACAGAAATGTGATTCAACGTACACAAAATAAACTTTTATGCTCGACCATGCCGAAATGTAGTAATTATACACCTGGCAGTAGCCCTTTAATGCACCTCATTAAAGTACACCTATTCATTATAGTTCAGTTCAGCCAATCAGAAATCACCGCAAGTATCGATTATTCTCCGATATGCAATCGAAAGACAACTGGCGAAACGTCAAGGAGGCTGGAAATCCAATTGATATTTGTTATTTGAAGTGTTCTATCAATGAAGAAGTGTGTTGTGTCAGTGAAGTTTATTGTGTAAGTGAAGTGTGTTTGTGTCAGTGAAGTGGCTGTGCAAAGTATTTGAACAGTGATATTGTTAGAAGTGTTAGTGAAATCAGGATAGAATCAGTGCAGTGAGTGAGTTGACAGCGAAATAAGTGTAGTGTCGAAAGGTACCTGTGCAGGTATAAACCTGTCACACTCGTGGGTCTTATTTCGAACTTAGGGTTAAGATACAAATTAGATTTACTTTAAATGTTATTTTAACGGATCATGCTTCATTTAATTTAGGATGCTCCTTGTTATTATTATTATTATTATTATTATTATTATTAATTTATCGTTATTATTAATTATTGTTTTTTTATTAGTTGTGTTTATTATTAATTGTCATTGTTGAGTGTAATTAGTTACCACTGCCACCGGGTATATACCCATTTTCAGTGTGAATAAATAAATAAATAAATAAATACATACATACATACATACATACATACATACATACATACATACATACATACAGGGACATCATTTTATTTTTACTTGCATTTTTATTGTACCTGCATTTCTGAATGTACTTCACTCTCACCCCTTCACTAATGTCCTTGCTCCCGCCAGACACACAAACTTACGGCCGCTGTTGCATTCGAAATCTTCAAGCAATGAAGTAAACACTGCAGTGTATAGTGTGTTTCATAAATATGATTGCGTTTTCTATAGAAGAAAGAACCTATATTAATAATATCGTACTAAAAAATTATATTCAGGAAACGAAAAATTCAATTTCAGAGAATATGCTTCAAAATGTTTTTAATAATACTATGCGTACTGAATTGAAGCCTGCATTGTAATGAACGGCAACCATTTTCAGCAGCTCGTTTAAAAATTCGGAATAGCTTTTTTTGAATTGAGGTGGCTAGAAGCAAAGGAATGCTAGTGACATTTGTAATAACATGAGTTAAGTGCATCCAGTGTAAGCTAAAGTATCTAAAATTTTAGTGGCAAAGGGATATTTTAATCGCATCACACATTAAAATTTAAATACAAATTTCACCGATTTTACGAAAGCTTAAATATTTAAACCCCATTTTCTCAAAAGTAACTTAAGTGCACATACAGTCCTTTACTTATGACCCCCTCAATTTAAATGCACTCTCTATATTGTATGTTAACACCAATAATTAATATACTAAGAAAAGTAGACATTACATAACGAACATAGCCGCCTGAAGAGTTGAGTTTTTGAAAAGAAAATGTTACTACTCTACTGTATTTTGATAAATTCCGTAAAAGTGATGATCAAACTGAAAATCGTAATATCGTATTTCCCTGCAACATAAATGGATACACTACTTTTCTCTCCTCCTATAGCTAGTAAAATGATTTGTTTACATATTGCAGTAGTAACATCAAACTCCTATAATGGAAGGGGGCAACATTGTTTCCGAGTATAGCCAGGTTAATGTTAAAAATGTTGGTAAAAATAAAGTGATGTCCCTGTACATACATACATACATACATACATACATACATACATACAGACATACATACATACTACTATAGATAATTATGTTATTATGAAATAAACGAAATGAAATGAAATTTTCTGTTTGAAATAGCCGTATCTCTCAACAACTAATATATCACAAAAATATTTTGAATCACCCTGTATAATGAGGTGTCGGCCAACTATTCCTGCAAGTCAGTCGTACGGTTGGTTGGGGATACAACTCGTCGGCGGACATGGTTATGAATTCAGGCTGTGCGGTCGCTCACGCTAATTACCAGCCGTGTTAGCGACCAGTAAACAAGCGAATCGATCGCTACAGATTTGTTTAGAGTAAATACGTCACGCGTGTTCTGCCACGGCATATTATTTTACTGCCACATTGTTAGTTAAGATAATGGCGACGTCAACAACAATAGCGCTAATAACACTCACGCAAATAGTCTAATCAGATGTACAAGAGTTCGACCACTGTGACGTCAGTAATCACATACATTATTTCTTGTATATTTATCCATCTATCCACCTACTGAAGAAGAAGTCAATGCTTGTTTTTTATCGAGGATGGAACATGATTATCGCCAACTATTTCATAATTAAGGCCATGAAAAACATGCCGGGTATTATCGTTCGGTTTTATGGAGTGGAATTTTCGGGAAGGCGCACTTTGGCTCAGCACTGCGACCTTTCACGATCTATTGCGCTTTTTTTTATTTTTTATTGGGTTATTTACGACGCTGTATCAACATCTAGGTTATTTAGCGTCTGAATGAAATGAAGGTGATAATGCCGGTGAAATGAGTCCGGGGTCCAGCACCGAAAGTTACCCAGCATTTGCTCGTATTGGGTTGACGGAAAACCCCGGAAAAAACCTCAACCAGGTAACTTGCCCCGACCGGGATTCGAACCCGGGCCACCTGGTTTCGCGGCCAGACGCGCTGACCGTTACTCCACATGTGTGGACGCTATTGCGCTAATTCCCAAGCTAGGCGCACTCCCAAACCCACACCGGCTGACTACACTGAGGTTCTCTGTGTACCCAGGTTTCGAGCAGGCAACCCTACTCGTCCCTAGGCCAGCCTCCTCCGTGCGTCGCCAGGCGGCGATCGGGGATTGCTATGGAATGATGACTGAATGGAGAAATGGTGACGGAATAATATTGATGCCTAATATGGGGGAACGGGAGAACTCCGAGGAAGACACGAGCTGCGATCTTGTCCGCCAAAAGTGTAATTATGGATTTTTCAATAAAAAATCTGAACACTAAGACTTAAATTACATTTCTGTCCATTAACCACGTGCATGTTTCATTCATACCAACTGGGTCTATAAGTTATATCTTATTTAATTACAGTTACCTTAATATACACTGTAGTGTTGAATTGAAATCACAACGCAATGCAAAAATGCAATTGTGAAACCTATTTTTAAAACAGGAGACAAAAGAAATATGAACAATTATAGACCAATATCATTACCAAAGCTCGGAACTTGGGGACTTGTGTCTTTGCACGTGACTAAGCGACCGGACTTCAATGTCAACAAACTCCCGCTTCCAGCACGGAGGTACTGTCAGGTCTGCTACAAAAGTGGTTTCTGGCTGCAACAACATATTGATAATATTATGGTAGGTTGAAACACGTAACTTCATAGCATATATATAATAAAAATAAACATGAGAAATATATCAAATTTACTGTTCTGCTGTGTACATTTTATTACAGTGTACGACTACCTACATTCGAAGATTTTTCGGTAGCAGACTTAAAATACTGAATGTTTTCACTGTTACTGTTTTCTGTTCGATTTTCAGCAGTTTCTAGCTGATCTCGTATCTGAGAAAGATAAGTATATCCTAAATTTTTCTCGAAAATAGTTTTCAATTAGTGTGTCACTACTAGGGCAAGCCCTATACGTTTCGATCCATGGCTATGGACAGACTTTTCTACAATTTGAGGGACTGCAATGCCTTTCAATGAATTCCGTTTCCAGCCTCTAGTTTGTGTGTGGCACAACTTACAAAATATAAACTCTCCATTCGAAAAAAAAAAAATGTATCTCCTCCGAATTCTCCACGAAATTCTGTATCTTAAATTTAAAACAAAATGTATTTTCAAACTTCTATAATACCCATTCGAAATAACACGTATTTTCTATTTCCTCAAACAGACCGTTTACCTTTAATTCTCTGAATGTCATTGGCTTCGACATAACAGTTTCTTCGTCCGTCTTCCTGTCATTAGTTGTGGCCACTTTCTTAGTACACACGACTGTCCCTGAGCACTTGCAGCGTGAGCTTTGTGTACGTTGTACCTGTAACCTTACTCATGCACACGACACAAGTCCCCAAGTTCCCAGCTTTGATCATTACTTTCATGTATTTCAAAATTACTAGTAAAATATATTAAAGTCCGATTAATGAATTATCTTGACTATTACACCCTTACTACGTCATACTACTTTTGACCAATAAAACGGTACGAAAGGACGTATTTCAACCAATCATGGCTGCTTATCGCACAATTTTATCGCGTCCCTAACATTTGTTTAAATTTATCGCGTCCCTAGCATTTGTTTAATTTTATCGCGTTCCTAGCATTTGTTTCTTTGTAAGCCAACATTTGAAACTGCGCTGGTCTGGACATAAAATATATATATATATGTATATATGTATGTATATATATATATATATATATATATATATATATATATATAATTACAAACCACTCCAGTCGATGCACAGCAGTTTCAAATATGACTCGCATTGGCATTCAAGAACAAGAATTAATAAAAATCACTGATCATACCTATGCATCTTCTGAAATCCGATTTACAAATAAATGAAGAGCACCATTCGGAAATCCTGAATAAGTTGAATACACCATGTAGGCCTAAATCAACGAGTTCCACTTCTATTACGCACACGTCCAATATAACATCAATTGAACCACCAACCACATTCAAATTTGAATATTGTACATTCAATAATTATTCCTTTTAAAATTATTCATGTTTATTTTTTATGTCATCGTCGTTAATTAAAACTTTTCTAACACTTGTGTATATTAGTTAGGTTATGTTATAGCTTCTGCTATATGATATTATGGATAGTCACGTATCAGAGATTGTTTAATATTAAGATTTATTGAAAATCATCTGTCATGTGACGTTGATTACTGGGATTCGGATAATTGAAGTGGAATGCAACTGTAACTCACTCTGTCATCTAGCATGCATCTAGCGTAATATTTGTAATGTTGAGATGGTACAATAATACATTTGAAGACAGTTGTATTTTCGTTAGTCAGTTAATATTTTATTGTATTGGAGTACTTCGTTACTTCTAATCTTTGTATACTTTCTTCTAATCGTGTAATAGTCAATTAAATCCCACTCGAGTTTAGATTTTCTCTAGATAAATCAAAACGTCTAGTGAGATTACTGTTGATAAACATAATATATTAAGTGATAATCAATTTGGTTTTCGAAAAAAAAAAATCAGTACAGATAATGCAATATATCAAGTTACTAAAAAAATTGTTAGAGAATTTGATCAAGGTAACAAATGTATTGGTATTTTCCTGGACATAAGAAAAGCATCTTAATTGAGAAATTAGACTTATTAGGAATTAAACTTAATAAAATCGTATCTCAACGACAGAATTCAATTATTAATATAGGTGTTCCCCAAGGCACAGTTCTAGGCCCTCTTCTATTTTTAATATATATTAATGACTTATTAAAAATTGACTTACAACAATACAATGGTGTTCACTATTATTATGCAGATGATAGAGTTTACTTTTTGGTGGAAAAACTTGGTATGATGCATATAATAATTCAAATAATGGACTTAAATTAATAAAAAAATGGTTTGACATAAATTATCTTTCTATCAACGAAAATGAAACCATAATTATTCCATTCTCATTATCTGAAAAATGTAACAAACCTCCTACATCTATATTAAGTATTAAATTATATAATTCTGATTGTTGTCTTATACAGTGTAAATGTCCGATTATTAAAGAGTACTCTGAATTTAAGTATTTAGGCAAAATTTTCGATAGTCATTTAAAATGGAACCAACACATTAATTACCTTTGTAATAAATTACGTAAAATAGTATATTATTTTGTTTTATTGAGGAATTACTTGTCAATAAGTTTATTACGCACAATATATTTAACTTTATTTCAATCGGTAATTATGTATGGAATTATAGGATGGGGTAGCTCATATAAATCCAATTTTAATCCACTTTATTTATTACAAAAGAAAATAATTAAAATATGTCTTCATAAACCTATTGATTTTCCATCTCAAAATTTGTTTTTAGACTTTAATGTACTTAACGTAAGACAAATTTATTATATTGTATTAATAAAATTCATACATAAAAATCGAAATAATTTTGAATTGTATTCTCATAGTTATGAAACAAAAGGTATGAATTCTTTAAGATTGTTTGAACCAAAATGCAACACTGTTACAGTATTTAATCATAGTAGTAATTTAGGCCCAAGAATATATAACAAATTTATATTTAAATATCCTAATTGTCAATTCTAATAGTTCTAGTATTAAATTTAAGAAGTTATGTATGGATTTTATAAAAATTGAAAAATTGTACATTTAAATTTATATACTATAATTGCATAGTAGACATAAGACAAATTGTATTGTATAATTATTAATTTCAATTAAGGAATCCGCCCCTGAGCACGAGTTCTACTCTTTCATGGGCGAGCTAAAGTTTTTTTATATATAATATATGTCATGTTATAATTATTAGCAAAATAATAAATAAATAAATAAATAAATAAATAAATAAATAAATAAATAAATAAATAAATAAATAAATAAATAAATAAACACAACTGAATTATGTAGGCTATTGATATTAATATTAATATCGATATTACTAAGTAATTATCAATTACGTTCAAATTTCAGAAGCTTGAGGACTTCAATTTCATCAGTTTCCTTTACTGCAAACCAAAATTATTGATGCCAACATAACAGTTAGAAAGTTAGTGCCAATTGTCGTATTTGCCAGTACTCGAAATTCGAAACAATGTTGGTAAAATAAACTTCAACCTGACATCTAGAAAATCACCATAATCCACTAACATATGTAGTAATAGGGGAAAATGGTTAGGTTTCACCCTAAGGTTAGGTCCGGACTATAGCTACGCTGTTACGGGTCGCTTGGAGGCTTCAGGTAACCAAACCCAGGACTCTGCTTATTAATCTAGTGTAGTCCACTCTTATTAGGAACTCCTACACGAATTTCGACTGCGGTCATTTGCCTATTGGCAATGGCTATCAGCTTGATTCGTCCACGTTCACAGTCTGTGGTCCTTCTAGTTGAGCACGTCGCTGTTCTTTTGTTATACTGTATGAATTCTCACGATAGGATAATCCAAACTCAGACATACCGACAAACCGACTTCTCTGAAATTCCGTGAATTGCTGGCAAACGGCACCATTCCACTATGTCGCCATGACAACGCATCTCTCACCTGTGACGGAGTGAGTATCTGTTTGAGATACCGTACCTAAGGCAACGGAAAGTTAATCACTCAGTCTGTGGCTGCATCGGACATGTGCAGCTGGCAGCACGGATTCCTAATTTAGATGAACTTACTGCTATTAATACTGCTAACATTAGTGCTAGCAGCGTTAGTACTAACAACACTATTATTATAGTCCGCGTCACCGTTTTTGGCGTGTGAAATAAGTAATGGGAACGTTAAGTGCTAGTGTTTTACATTTGCCGCAGTCAGTCTGACAACTGTGTTTGGCAAATGGCTGATGTGAAGTGTATAGGAAGTTGTACCATTCTCAGCTACACTAGCAACATGCTCACAAATTGGGCACTATATATCTAGGACACAGGTCAAAAACGCTCATGTCAGCTATACCATTAACAGTTATTGAGACTAGCCTTTCAATCCAGAGTTTTCAGCTTCAAACCAGGCAATGGGTAATGGATTTTAACGAAAGATTGAATTTTAGTACGTTATTCATGAGAGGGAAGTAAAGCTGGGGAACCCTACTGCAGTTCACGGTGTGAAATATAGCTCGTTCCTAATAAAAGAAAAGTCTGCAGTTATTTCTCCACAAATTGCCTTTACTTTTAATAATCTCTGAATTTTGAATGCGTAGTTAAATAAACTACAGCTACAGCTGCTACTTCACCTACTACTACTACTACTACTACTACTACTACTATTACCGTTGGTACTACTACTTCTGCTACTATTACTACTGCTACTACTACTGCTACTACTACTACTACTACTTCTTCTTATTCTTCTCCTTCTTCTTCTACTATTGCTATTAGGAAAGTGCAGGTTAACACAGAGGGTTTGCAATTGAACGGGTTACATCAGCTGCTTGTCTATGCGGATGACGTGAATATGTTAGGAGAGAATCCACAAACGATTAGGGAAAACACGGGAATTTTACTTCAATCAAGTAAAGAGACAGGTTTGGAAGTAAATCCCGAAAAGACAAAGTATATGATTATGACTCGTGACCAAGACATAGTAAGAAATGAAAATATAAAAATCGCAGATTTATCCTTGGGAGAGGTGGAAAAATTCAAATATCTTGGAGCAACAATACCGAATATAAATGACACTCGGGAGGAAATTAAACGCAGAATAAATATGGGAAATGCGTGTTATTATTCGGTTGAGAAGATTTTGTCATCTAGTCTGCTGTAAAAATAATCTGAAAGTTATAATTTATAAAACAGTTATATTACCGGTTGTCCTGTATGGCTGTGAAACTTGGACTCTTACTTTGGGAGAGGAACAGAGATTAAGGGTGTTTGAGAATAAGGTTCTTAGAAAAATATTTGGAGCTAAGAGGGATGAAGTTACAGGAGAATGGAGAAAGTTACACAACACAGAACTGCACGCATTTTATTCTTCACCTGACATAATTATGAACTTTAAATCCAGAAGTTTGAGATGGGCAGGGCATGTAGGACGTATGGGCGAATTCAGAAATGCATATAGAGTGTTAGTTGGGAGGGCAGAGGGAAAAAGACCTTTCGGGAGGCCGAGACGTAGATGGGAGGATAATATTAAAATGGATTTGAGGGAGGTAGGATATGATGATAGAGACTGGATTAATCTTGCTCAGGATAGAGACCTATGGCGGGCTTATGTGAGGGCGGCAATGAACTTCCACGTTCCTTAAATGTCAGTAAGTAAGTAAATACTACTATTACTACTACTACTACTACTACTACTACTACTACTACTACTACTACTACTACTTCTTCTTCTTCTTCTTCTTATTCTTCTACTGCCTACTACTACTATTGTCATTAGGAAAGTCCAGGATAACAGAGAGGGTGTGGAATTGAACGGGTTACATCAGCTGCTTGTCTATGCGGATGACGTGAATATGTTAGGAGAAAATCCACAAACTATTAGGGGCAACACGGGAATTTTACTTGAAGCAAGTAAATAGATAGGTTTGGAAGTAAATCCGGAAGAGACAAAGTATATGATTATGTCTCGTGACCAGGACATAGTAGGAAATGAAAATATAAAAATCGGAAATTTATCCTTCGAAGAGGTGGAAAAATTCAAATATCTTGGAGCAACAGTAACAAATATAAATGAAACTCGAGACGATATTAAACGAAGAATAAATTAATATGGACAATGCCTGTTTTATTATTCGGTTGAGAAGCTTTTGTCATTCAGTCTTCTCTAGAAAAATCTGAAAGTTGAAACTTATAAAACAGTTATATTATCGATTGTTCTGTGTGGTTGTGAAACTTGGACTCTCACTTTGAGAGAGAAACAGAGGTTAAGGGTGTCTGAGAATAAAGTGCTTAGGAAAACATTTGGGACTAAGAGGGATGAAGTTACAGGAGAATGGAGAAAGTTACACAACACAGAACTGGACACATTGTATTTTTCACCTGACATAATTAGGAACATTAAATCCAGACGTTTGAGATGGGGTGGGCATGTAGCACGTATCGGCGAGTCCGGAAATGCATATGAAGTGTTAGTTGGGAGGCCGGAGGGAAAAAGACTTTGGAGAGGCCGAGACGTAGATAGGAGTATAATATTAAAATAGATTTGAGGGAGGTGGCATACGATGGTAGAGACTGGATTAATCTTGCTCAGGATAGGGACCGATGGCGGGCTTATGTGAGGGTGGCAATGAACCTCCATGTTCTCTAAAAGTCAAAAGTCCTACTATTGCTAGTACTACTCCTATTATTGTTGCTAGCACTATCTATCTATCTATCTATCTATCTATCTATCTATCTATCTATCTATCTATCTATCTATCTATCTATCTATCTATCTATCTATCTGTCTATCTATCTATCTGTCTATCTATCTATCTATCTATCTATCTATCTATCTATCTATCTATCTATCTATCTATCTATCTATCTATCTATCTATCTATCTATCTATCTATCTATCTATCTATCTATCTATCTATCTATCTATCTACCTACCTACCTACCTACCTACCTACCTACCTACCTACCTACCTACCTATCTATCTATCTATCTATCTATCTATCTATCTATCTATCTATCTATCTATCTATCTATCTATCTGGTTGCTTGTCAGCCCACTTTGAGGTCTGTGGATACAGAGGGAAAAATTGGATCGGTGTCGGTAGAGTTACTGGGTAGCTCAGTTGGTACAGCGTTGGTACGTTAAACCAAAGGTCCCGGGTTCGATGCCCGGTCCCGGAACAATTTTTCCCTCGAAATTATTCTACTAGTAGACCACTATACCACAGTGTATATAATTGTATAATTGTATTGTGTATTGTTTATATTGTGTATACCACTGCCACCGGGTGCTTGCCCACTTGCAGTGCAAATAAATACATAATGGTACAGCTTCTACTACTACTACTACTACTACTACTGGTACTGCTGATAGGCTATTACCACTGCTACCGCTGCTACTACTGCTATAGTTGATAACAGAACAAGACCTGTACTTATGTCTATCAAAATCATATTTTGTACTTTATCTTCATATTTATACGTCGAGAAATTTAAGCGGGGATAATATTACGGTGGGCCTACTCCCGATTTTCGAGAAGAGAAAAATAATTGTAAGATGTCAAAGATATTGTCTTCGAATTTTGAACTTTCGTACTGATATATGAAGGATTTAGAACTATACTGCAATACTGCATGAGAAGAAATCTAGAAATGTAAAGGTTTTTTTTTATGTGAGAAGTAAGACAAATAAATCCAATAACGAATACAAAGCTGGGACGTGATTCATACTTAACATCTAGAAAATGTGCTCAAGAATGGCATTTCATACGATGTCGGAGGCTGCTATACATTTCCTGCAAATGCGAGTAGATTCGTTTTATTTCGCAGCTGTAATCTCGTGAAGTGCTCTGTCTGAAGGGTCCGTCCGCTACGAGTGAAGGACATTCGTTATTACTGACGTTAAATCTTGCGCGCGACACTGGAGAACGCATCTAGTAGACTGCAGCATCCAAGTCCAGGATTAAAATCTGTCATCGCATGCATGCATCATTGTTGAGGGCTGTTACAAGGGCAACGTCACCGAAATATGGCACATCTACAGTATGTTTACTATAAGAAACAATATATTAAAATGACTATTTCGCTAATGTACCGATGTGTCAATGGAATGGAAGATATATTAGTCACATAACCTACGTGGAAGAGTTTATTATAATCCACAGGAAGTTATAATATACTAGTGGCTTGTGCAGCAAATGCTGCAAACTAAGTTCATTAGACGTTCAAATAAAAATTTTTCAGATTTATTTTCAATAAAAAATACCAGACATTTTGAAAGTTCTTTGCTTCCATAATAATGAAACATACTCCCTCTGAATGGTTTTTATGCCAAATACTTTTTCTTGAACCTATGTATCCTATGTCTCTTCAGTTTCAACACGAAAACGCAAGTAACAATGAAAGGGGGATCAGTGGGTTTTTCATGTGGGAGTAAAGCAATAGCTATTTCAGGTCACAGTGGATTGTGAAAGTCAGGTTTGCTATGCTTTGGAACAATAGGCATAGCATCTTGGTATAGCTGCTGCATGTAGAGTTTGAAATGTAGAGCGTAAAATCATTTTGTGCGAGATCGTGCGTATTTGCTTGTTTTCCGCACAGAACCAATACGCGGTAAGTGTGAAATACCACATTCAGTATTCCCAACCTAACACACATAACAATTTCCCTCTTCTTACCGCTTAAGCGCGACATTCATTTTACTGCTTTAGGCTTTTAACATATTATTTTTAGAGAAGTTTAACATAGTAATAACTATAAATTGGAAACTTACCACTGCAATTTCACCTAAATTGCAATGTTAATTATTGTTTTTAAATATTTGCAAAAATTAAGTAAAGTCTACTACTCCACGAAACTTATTGCATTCCTGATACAAGTAACATTAAGGAAGCCGTGAAAAAATCAACAAGATTCCAGATGCCGATGTTATTACTGCAATATGTTATATAAATAATATTGTTAAAATATTAAAATGAAAAATAAATCATTACATAACCTTACCGTTTGTTTTAAGTTCGCATTTATAGACTGGGGGAAAAAAAAGACAGACGTATATCACGGCCTGCTGGAGTATAGTAAACACAGAAAACATTTTATAGGAACAAAGTTGAAGAAAGATATTTTGGTTTTCCGTAGTTGCCGTCATTAAACAGAAACCAAGATGGAGATTTCATTGCAACTAATTAGAAATTCGTCTTCCAGGTATCTAATAAACGATCTTCACACAAAATAATGTACGATACACGAGCGGTATGTTTGTTTTCAACTACGTTTCCCTTTTCCAATCTTTTCCTAGACCATGAAAACGTCAACATACCGCTCTTGTAACGTATATTACTATTATCCTGCTAAGAGATCTTGCTGAAATGATCGGGAGACTACAAAATTTTCTAGGCCTCTTATTTTATTAGTAAGTTATACCGTCTTTCCTTAGGAACTGTAATTTTTGCTCTCTCTCGAGCCAATACTGAAGACAATGACACATATCAATATCTACACTACACCGCCATTAAATATTTGAAAAAGACCCAACCCCACTCGATTAATAACTATAAAATATTTGATTTTTAATAACAATATTTTTATCTTACGTAAGTTTTGTAGTTTATATATCTTATAATAGCCGCCACTCAGTAAATTATAGAAATGAAGATATAATTTAACACATTCTCTATATCTACTTATATAACCCCAAAACGTTTCACTTTCATATAATTAGTATAGCATTAATATGTATAATTAAAGAAAAAGTCAAATCATGGCATTAACTGTAATGAAATTTCATTTGCAATGGTAATAATGTCATAAAACCACCTCAAGTTTTGTAGATTTCAATATCCAATACACAACTGTACTCAGAAAATTACACACCGCAGAATCAGACCTGTAAATTACTTTCAGCAAGTCTTAAAATTTTTAATAACCAATTGAATTTGAACTCTAAATATGTCAGCAATCCTGCCGATCATGGCCTTCGTGTAATAGCTATTGTTTATTGTAGTGTGTGTTTTGTTTTATTCTGAAATCACGGCCGTGCTGAAATGCAATTAGTTCTCAAAACTGAAGAAAGATGGATTTTGGAAAATAGGAAAATAATGTAGTAAAATTGACATTTCACTGAAAACTACTATTTTTCAGAAAAACTTTGGGTTCCAAGCTTCAAAATGAGGGGTCATTTATTAAAATCCGTTCAGCCGTTTTCCCGTAACTTCCATTACCAGTTCAAATTTTATATATATATATATATATATATATATATATATATATATATAATGTGACAGCGACGTGAGATTCGAACTCACGACCAGCGTCCCGCAAGAGAGAAGATCGCGCGGAGCACTTTGGGATGGCGCGCGGCGGAGAGGGGAAAGGGCGAACGCGGCGAGAGAGTGGAGAGAGAGTGCGCGCGCATCTGGTGCTGGTAGAGAGGAGAGGGCTCTGGATTTTTCTGGAGTGCCATCTCTAGAGACGCGTGGAACTTTCGAGGCTACGTCGCTGTGGTTATAAATTAAGGACGCGAAGGAACGACAGCAGTTTTCAGTTGATTAGTCAGCCAGTCAGTGAGAAAGCCAGAGCAAGCAAGCCAGTCTTGTGTACCGGAGTTCGACTCGAGTGTGCGTCCGCATCTGCGTCAGCATCCGAAGGCCTGAGTACGAGTGCAGTGGACCGCAGTTGGAGGGACCTGAGTTCGAGTGCAGTGGACCGCAGTTGGAGGGACCTGAGTTCGAGTACAGTGAACTGTCTCTGGAGGTCTGTGGTTCGAGATACTGTGAACTCGAGTGACTGAGCTAGAAGAACTGTGAACTGAGAACTGATAGTTCTGATTTGTAAATAGTGCTTTGTAAATATTAGTTAAGATTAACAGTTCATTGTTGTGCGTAATAGTCCAAGTAAATTGTCATTGTCGTCGGTGGAGTGCTATAACAAATACTGTGTTGAGTGAAGATCCAATTTTTGACGAGAGCGTTTAAGGTGAATTGTAGAAAGGAATTATTGTTGTAACGAATAAATTACATTGTTGTTACTAATAAAATTCACAATATATATAGATGTTTCAATAATGTTTTTCAATAGTGCTGTAACATAGACGCGAAACAAATGCATGAACAATATATACGTAGATTATTCGAAGAGTAAAAAGTACGCAAAAAATTTCTAGTTAAAAATTATAGAGGTTAGAATTTTCACCCATTTTCTCGCTTCAGTTGTTTCAGCTGAATAGGGGAAAACGAAGTGAGGCAAGTGGTCAAAAGCCTTGGAGCTCACATTGATTCTTCCTTACAACTACAAATTGTCTTTCAAGGACACTCGACCGCGTAGGTACTTTTTAATTATTTCATCTATCTTTTCTGTTTCTATCATAATCATGTATAGAGCCATGCTGTTTGGCAAAATGTCTTTTTTACTGAGTGGAAATAAATCATTATTTGCATAGATATAAATGTAATTTGGAGTAAATAAAAGTGATAGGGTCAATTTTTATTTTGCCTATTTTGCCTTTTTAAGGTGTTCCTTACTAATAAATGCTTTTTTTTTTACATTTTAAAGTAATATTTCTTATTTATTTGCAATTTTGTAGTTAATTGTAATGTAATGTGCATGAAATTTAAATATTTGAAACAATGTCTAACTTTACTAACGATAGTAAATAAAAGTAATTTATTTCGGTGCTTAATCTGCTAATAATCGTGCTTTAATACTATTGGAGTAACAGGAATAATGATCGATAATCCACAGTTACAAATGAAGGGTTCAGAGCCATAGTGGGCCAAGCGCCATTTATTAAAAACGGAGAACGCAAAGGTTAAAATTAAGTGAATACCATAGTTTAATGAAGATTGACATATCATTTAGTTTGAATGAGTATACTTTATATTACTTACTATATGTTTCCATTGAATTATGGTAATAACTTCATTCTAACCCTTGTTTTCTACGGTTTTAGTAAATGGCGCTTGGCCCACTATGGTTCTGAACCCTTCAAATATAATATTGTCATGTCTTCATGGTACCAACAATCAGCTTTATAATTTTACATATTAAGCTCGTCCTCATAGAAGTTGTCACGTAGCATTTCCAATTGTTTGCTTTCATATTTTCAAATCTTACCGTTACAATTTTGTGCTACACGTGTTTATTATTGTAGGAGAAAGAAATTTGAGTGTGGAACAGTCAGTTATTGTCGGGTGACAGAAGGTATAAGATCGGTTAGCTAGAATGCCTAAATTCAGTAAACCATTGAAAAGTAAACTTCATGCTTACGTTAGTGAATTTGGTGCCCATGTGTTTTCAACCGATGGAACAGTTTTCTTATGTAAGGTTTGTGAAAAGACAGTTAATCACGAAAAAAGCATTTTATAAGTCAACATGTGTCACGTAGGAAGTAAATATGTAAGAGTTATATTTATATAATCTATATATATAATTTGAACTGGTAATGGAAATTACGGGAAAACGGCTGAACGGATTTTAATAAATGACCCCTCATTTTGAAGCTTGGAACCCAAAGTTTTTCAGAAAAATAGTAGTTTTCAGTGAAATGTCAATTTTACTACATTATTTTCCTATTTTCCAAAATCCATCTTTCGTCAGTTTTGAGAACTAATTAATTGCATTCACGGCCGACTTGATGTTCCCTTCGCGAAGCGAGCATCAAGTCGGCCGTGTTGCATTTCAGAATAAAACAAAACACACACTACAATAAACAATGGGCTATTACACGAAGGCCATGAACTGCAGGATTGCTGACATATTTAGAGTTCAAATTCAATTGGTTATTAAAAACTTGAAGTCTTCCCAAAAATAATTTACAGGTCTGATTTTGCGGAGTGTAATTTTCTGAGTACAGCTGTGTATTGGTTATTGAAATCTACAAAACTTGAGGTGGTTTGATGACATTATTACCACTACAAATGAAATTTCATAACAGTTAATGCCATGATTTGACTATTTTTCTTTAATTATACATATTACTGCTATAGTGATTATATGAAAGTGAAACGTTTTGGGGTTATATAAGTAGATATAGAGAATGTGTTAAATTAGATCTTCATTTCTATAATTTACTGAGTGGTGGCTATTATAAGATATATAAACTACAAAACTTACGTAAGATAATAATATTGTTATTAAAAATCAAATATTTTATAGTTATTAATCGAGTGGGGTTGGATATTTTTCATATACTTAATGGCGGTGTGGTGTAGATATTTATATGCGTCATTCTCTTCAGTATTGGCTCGAGAGAGCGCAAAAATTACAGTTCCTAAGGAAAGACCAAAAGGTATTACTTACTGATAAAAAAAAGAGGCCTACAAAATTTTGTAGTCTCCCGATCATTTCAGCAAGATCTCTTAGCAGGATAAAATGATTTTACCCCTTACATTTCAAGCCCTATGTGCATCAGCTATACTAAGATGCTATGTCTATTGTTCGAAAGCATAGCAAACCTGAATTTTTTAACTTTCACCCACAATCCACAATTACCTGAAATTGTAGCTATTGCATTACTCCTACATGAAAAAACTCACTGATCGTCCTGACATCGTTACTTGCGTTTCCGCGTTGAAACTAAAAAACTGAAGCTGGATGGGTTCAAGAAAAAAGTATTCAGAGGGAGTACGTTTCATTATTATGGAAGCAAATAACTTTCAAAATGTATGGTATTCTTCATAAATCTGAAAAGTTTTATTTGAACGTGTAATGAACTTAGTTTGCAGCATTTGCTGCACAAACCACTAGTTTAAATTTATTGTTGAAATATATTGTGTCTTTTTAAAAATTATAATGCCTTATTGTACCTTTTTATTGCCTTTTTTGCCTGCCTATTTTAACTATTATAAATACCTAAACATCTGGGCTCTAGTCTTGATCATAATCAGGAATCAAACCCTAGATTGCTTAATTGAGAAGCACATGGATGTTGATGGTAAGTCGTTATAAAAGAAGATACTAAATAATACTGCAAATAAGACAAACATAAGCAGTCAACGCAGTTGAGAAAATCAACATTATAAATTTTAAACTCGTGGCTCGAACCACTATTTTATAACACCTGTCGTTAGGATTGGCTGCATTATTGAATATCTTCCTTTGTGGGCCTTTATAAGAGTATTATAGAGCTGATAATGGTAGCTTCAAAAGTCGAGTTGTTTTTATAGAGTCTTCTGAGAAAGATAAGGCGAGCAGTGTTCCACTAGGCTACTTGAGCCTCATTATGTGTTTGATAGATAGCGCGGCTACGCTATTCAACTAGTCAAAGCTTATTCTGTACACACTTGAACGTTATTAATGATGCAAACTACAGCCAGCCACTTAAGACTGGAGAGTTTAACCGCCTATCTCTACAGAAAGTTAAACTAACAAACTCAACCTGCAAATTTTAAGGTATATCCATATTAATGACTCCAGCGTTAACGAAATTTTATCTGCAAGAAGCTTGGAGACATTCCACTCCGCTGATGGTCTCTTTTCTCTTTTCTCTGCAGCCCCTCGTAACTTTTTGACACTATTATTACATTTTCTCTTCCTTAGTATTTTTTGTACTATGTCTTAATTTTCGTCTTTGTACTTCGTAACTTTAATTCCATTTATTACCGAGAGAAGAAAACTTTGACTGGAGTTAATCTTTCTAAAGACCGTGACAATCTCTCTTAACGGTCGTACTAGAATGAAAGTTTTGTTATAATGTACAGGTAATATAATATAATATAATATAATATAATATAATATAATATAATATAATATAATATAATATAATATAATATAATACAATAATAATATAATATAATATAATATAATACAATATAATATAATATAATATAATATAATATAACGTAACATATAACATATAACACATAACGTATAACATAACATAAAATGTAACATAATATAACATAACATAATATAACATAACATAACATAACATAACATAACATAACATAACATAACATAACATAACATACTTACTTACTTATTGGCTTTTAAGGAACCCGGAGGTTCATTGCCGCCCTCACATAAGCCCGCCATTGGTCCCTATCCTGAGCAAGATTAATCCAGTCTCTACCATCACATCCCACCTCTGGATTTAATGTTCCTAATGATGTCAGGTGAAGAATACAATGCGTGCAGTTCTGTGTTGTGTAACTTTCTCCATTCTCCTGTAACTTCATCCCTCTTAGCCCCAAATATTTTCCTAAGAACCTTATTCTCAAACACCCTTAATCTCTGTTCCTCTCTCAGAGTGAGAGTCCAAGCTTCACAACCATATAGAACAACCGATAATATAACTGTTTTATAAATTCTAACTTTAAGATTTTTTGACAGCAGACTAGATGGCAAAAGCTTCTCAACTGATTAATAACAGGAATTTCCCATATTTATTCTGCGTTTAATTTCCTCCTGAGTGTCATTTATATTTGTTACTGTTGCTCCAACATATTTGAATTTTTCCACCTCTTCGAAAGATAAATCTCCAACTTTTATATTTCCATTTCGTACAGTATTCTGGTCACGAGACATAATCATATACTTAGTCTTATCGGGATTTACTTCCAATCCTATCGCTTTACTTGCTTCAAATAGAATTTTCGTGTTTTCCCCAATCGTTTGTGGATTGTCTCCTCACATATTCACGTCATCCGCATAGACAAGAAGCTGCTGCAACCCGTTCAATTTCAAACCCTCTGTGTTATCCTGAACTTTCCTAATGGCATATTCTAGAGTAAAGTTAAAAAGTAGAGGTGACAACGCATCTCCCTGCCTTAGTCCGCAGTGAATTGGAAAAGCATCTGATAGAACCTGGTCTATACGAACTCTGCTGTAAGTTTCACTGAGACACATTTTAATTAATCGAACTAGTTTCTTGGGAATACCAAATTCAATAAGAATATCATATAAAACTTCTCTCTTAACAGAGTCATACGCCTTTTTGAAATCTGTGAATAATTTGATGTACTGTACCCTTATGCTCCCATTTTTTCTCCAATATCTGTCGAATACAAAAATCTGATCAATAGTCGATCTATTACGCCTAAAACCACACTGATAATCCCCAATAATTTCATCTACATATGGAGTTAATCTTCTCAAAAGGATATTCGACAAAATTTTATACGATGTCAACAAAAGTGATATTCCTAGAAAGTTACTACAATTAGTCTTGTCCCCCTTCTTAAAAATAGGTACGATTATGGACTCCTTCCATTGTTCTGGTAAATTTCCTTTTCCCAAATTGCAAGTACAAGTTTATAAATTTCGCTAGATAATGCCCTTCCACCCTCTTGTATTAATTCTGCTGGAATTTGATCAATACCTGGAGACTTGTACTTTTTCAGATTTTCTATTGCAATTTTGACTTCAGAAAGTGTGGGTTCCGGTATAAATGGTTAACATAACATAACATAACATAACATAACATAACATAACATAACATAACATAACATAACATAACATAACATAACATAACATAACATAATATTCATTTATTTAGTGTTCCTGCCCAAGGGCAGGTTCTTTCACTGCAAATCCAGTTTTCTCCAATCTTTCCTATTTTCTGCCTTCCTCTTTGTCTCCTCATATGATCCATATATCTTAATGTTGTCTATTATCTGATATCTTCTTCTGCCCCGAACTCTTCTGCCGTTCACCTTTCCTTCCAGTACAGCCTTCAGAAGATTCTTCTCAACCAATGACCCAGGGAATTCCTTTTCCTCTTTCTAATCAGTTTCAGCATCATTTTTTCTTCATCAACTCTTTCCTGTCTGTACATTTCACACACTCCATCCTTCTCCATATTCACATTTCAAATGCTTCTATACGCTTCTCTTCACTTCGTCGTAATGTCCACGTTTCTGCCCCATACAATGTCACACTCAATACAAAGCACTTCACTAGTCTCTTCATTAGTTCCTTCTCCAGAGATCCGCACAAGTTGCTTCTTTTTCTATTAAAAGCTTCCTTTGTCATTGCTGTCCTTTTTATTTCCTGGCAGCAGCTCATGTTACTGCTTATAGTACACCCCCAAGTATTTGAAGCTGTCCACTTGTTCTACTGCCTCATTTAGAATTCGCACAGTTACCTTCTTTACTTTTCTTCCTATGACCATGATCTTCGTCTTGTTGACATTCATCTTCATTCCATATTGCTCACAGCTGTCATTTAGCTCCAGTAGCATATCCCTTAGTATCATCTCCTCTTCTGCTAAGAATGCCATATCATCGGCAAATTTAAGACACTTTATTTTTCTTCCTCCTACTATCACTACTCCCATGTTCAGAAAACAGTTCTTTCCTAAGTCCTCCAAATAGATGTTGAACAGGGTAGGTGATAAAGGGCATCCTTGACGTACTGCTCTTCCTATTTCATTTCCTTCAGACAGTTATTCTCCTATCCTGACTTTGACTTCTTGTTTCATATAAAGGTTACTGAATAGCCTCCTTTCTTTCCAATCCACTCCAATTTTATTGTATTAGAGCACTCCTGATTGAGTATTTGAGAAGGCAGTATGGCTTTAACTCTGCCAGGTGAAATAAACCATTATTATTATTATTATTATTATTATTATTATTATTATTATTATTATTATTATTGTGTTATTATTCGGTTGAGAAGCTCTTATCATCCAGTCTGCTGTCCAAAAATCTGAAAGTTAGAATTTATAAAACAGTTATATTACCGGTTCTTCTATATGGTTTTGAAACTTGGACTCTCACTCTGAGAGAGGAACATAGGTTAAGGGTGTTTGAGAATAAGGTGCTTAGGAAAATATTTGGGGCTAAGCGGGATGAAGTTACAGGAGAATGGAGAAAGTTACACAACACAGAACTGCACGCATTGTATTCTTCACCTGACATAATTAGGAACTTAAAATCCAGACGTTTGATATGGGCAGGGCATGTAGCACGTATGGGCGAATCCAGAAATGCATATAGAGTGTTAGTTGGGAGACCGGAGGGAAAAAGATCTTTAGGGAGGCCGAGACGTAGATGGGAGGATAATATTAAAATGGATTTGAGGGAGGTGGGGTATGATGATAGAGACTGGATTAATCTTGCACAGGATAGGGACCGCTGGCGGCCTTATGTGAGGGCGGCGATGAACCTTCGGGTTCCTTAAAAGCCATTTGTAAGTAAGTATTATTATTATTATTATTACTATTATTATTATTATTATTATTATTATTATTTTATTTCTTCTAATTTTTGGTACCTTCTTCTTCTAATCGTGTAATAGTCAATTAAATCCCACTCCAGTTCAATTTTCTCTAGATAAATCAAAACCTCTAGTGAGACTGGTATTGACTTTTACACTTTTACTACGTCATAATACTTTTTACCAATAAAACGGTACGAAAGGACGTGTTTCAATCAATCATTGCTGTTTATTCTACAATTTATCACTTCCCTAGCATTTGCTTATTTTTATTACTTTCCTAGAATTTGTTTGTTTTTATCACTTTCCTGGCATTTGTTTCTTTGTTTGCTAACATTTAAACTGCAAATTCTTTACGGTACTATATAACATGCTTTGCGATCGTCATTTGTTTACCGCATAGATAGTCAACTGAAAATAGCGGCTCCTTTTAAACGTTTTGGTGAAGGTAAAAGTAAAAAAGTAAATTCATGACGCTACAGCCCGTGAAGGGCTTAGACCGACCAGCCGGCTGCTGGCCTCACGCCCACATGCCGAAGCAGAGGTGGACGATCATCCAACCAGAATGGAGGTATCCTGTGGTTAGCACGATGATCCCCCAGCCGTTATAGCTGGCTTGCAAAATCGGATTTTCGCTACCTATCGTAGCTCACCAAGTGCATCACGATGCTGGGTGGGCACCGGTCCCATACAGTGACCGAAATTTTACGAGAAAATTTCTTCACCCATGAGGACTCGAACCATTTGGTGAAAGTAACATTAGTGAAATATAATTTTAGTAAGACAATTAATATCTGTTTTACAGTATTAGAGTACCAGTACTTTGTTTCTTCTAATCTACATATACTTTCTTCAGGTTTTATCACCTCCCTACCATTTGTTTCTTTGTTTGCCAACATTTAAAACTGCAAATTCTTTACTATACTACAATAATAATAATAATAACAATAATAATAATAATATTAATAATAATAATAATAATAATAATAATAATAATAATAATAATAATAATAATAATAATAATAATAATAATAAAGTTGTGCCTGATACGATGCCATAAAAACATGCTTTGCGATTGTTATTTTTTTTCGCATAGATAGTCAAATGAAAATGGCGGCTCCGTTCAAACGTTTTGGCGAAGCTAACATTAGTTAAATATAGGGGAGAGTTGGGTAGTATCGGACATCGGGTAATATCGGACAGTGAGTTTTTTTTCATCTATCACCAGATGATAGTACCTGAATGACATGGTTACATTTCTGTGATGTCGCATACAGAAACGTAACCATGTTATTCAGGTACTACCATCTGGTGGTAGGCGAAAGAAACGCACTGTCCAATATTACCCAATGTCCGATACTACCCTACTCTCCCCTAATTTTAGTAAGTCAATTAATATTTTATTGTATTAGAGAACTTTATTTCTTCTAATCTTATATTCTTTCTTCTAATCGTGCAATAGTCAGTTAAATCCCACTCGAGTTTTGATTTTCTCTAGATAAATCAAAACCTCTAGTGAGATTACTGTTGATAAAAAATCGACACAAAACGAATGCCACTGAATTACTACTTATAAAATGCGAAATTCTGAAATTATCACGGTACACACATAAAGCTACAATGTTGTACACCACCAATAACACTTGCAGGTACAAAAAGAACTGGAATTGCGGTTTATTGCCTTCGTTTACTTTAAATCACGTCTCGTTATTTTTTCTGCACAAAGAGAAACGCGCATCTACAATTTGAATGAAAACCGTTTTTTTTTTTCCAATCTACCTTGTCTCGGGACTTTTTTTTTTTATTTTGAATCGTACTCTCAGAAATATGACTACAAATACTGAACAGGGATCGATCAGAAAGTTCCCATAATGTTGTAAAGGGAAGGAAAAAATCTCCTGTAGGGGAGGTCAGACCAGAGGGAAGTAATGTCATTGGAAGGGGAGGTTTGCCGAGAATTAGATATCGTCAGAAATTGCCTTTCGATAGGGGAGAAGCTCTTCCCGTGACCAATAACAACCCCCAACTTCTTTCTGGGGAGAATTGTGGCCCAGTGGTTGATAGTGAAGTAGCTAGCCTGGGATATTGGGATCCACTTCTGTGCCAGTCATGCGCGATGCTTTATTGCTAACTGTATGACGTAAGAGCACGTTCATGGCCCTACAAGAGCAATGAATTCGCAAGGAAAAGGTATTGGCGAATATTTTAGAACTTTAATGAGAGGCTGATACAGGCGTGTTGTAGTCCAATCTCACTCGAAGCTGAATACGGTGTCGTTCCTATATTCCAGGAATGCTAAACTGAACGCCAGTTGTGGCATACGTCATTCATCCCTTCTATTTAATGGATCATTCACATGATAATGTAGAGCGGGTTTGTATTCACTGTCTCGCGCTTTCTGATTTTTTAAAAATACAACAAAAGTATTAATTTTCCAATTGCTCTTTAAACTGGTACAGAGGTGAAAGAACAGAGTATACAGTTCCTCGATAATTTGTTGCCAGCGCAGTCTGCGGACTAAAATTGGTACTACTGCAATTCATATTGAACCAAAAACTAGAGTTATGTAGAGAAAAATAAAATTGTCTCGCGTTATATTATCAACAGTAATCTCACTAGACGTTTTGATTTTATCTAGAGAAAATCGAAACTCGAGTGGGATTTAATTGACTATTACACGATTAGAAGAAAGTATATAAAGATTAGAAGTAACGAAGTACTCCAATACAATAAAATATTAATTGACTTACGAAAATACAACTGTCTTCAAATGTATTATTGTACCATCTCAACATTACAAATATTACGCTAGATGCATGCTAGATGGCAGCAGTGAGCAATGCCTTCTCGTCGAGAAGTTCTCGATCTATTATACACGATGGCAATGTTACTAGTGAAGAAGGCTTTGTTGATTCAGTTTCATTTTTATTAAAATGCAACATTCCACTTCAATTATCCGAATCCCAGTAATCAACGTCACTTGACAGATGATTTTCAATAAATCTTAATATTAAACAATCTCTGATACGTGACTATCCATAATATCATATAGCAGAAGCTATAACATAACCTAACTAATATACACAAGTGTTAGAAAAGTTTTAATTAACGACGATGACATAAAAAATAAACATGAATAATTTTAAAAGGAATAGTTATTGAATGTACAATTTTCAAATTTGAATGTGGTTGGTGGTTCAATTGATGTTATATTGGACGTGTGCGTAATAGAAGTGGAACTCGTTGATTCAGGCCTACATGGTGTATTCAACTTATTCAGGATTTCCGAATGGTGCTCTTCATTTATTTGTAAATCGGATTTCAGAAGATGCATAGGTATGATAAGTGGTTTTTATTAATTATTGTTCTTGAATGCCAATGCGGGTCATATTTGATACTGCTGTGCATCGACTGGAGTGGTTTGTAATTATATATATATATATTTTTTTTTTTGTCGTCCAGACCAGGGCAGTTTCAAATGTTGGCAAACAAAGAAACAAATGCTAGGGACGCGATAAAATTAAACAAATGCTAGGGACGCGATAAAATTGTGCGATAAGCAGCCATGATTGGTTGAAACACGTCCTTGCGTACCGTTTTATTGGTCAAAAGTAGTATGACGTAGTAAGAGTGTAATAGTCAAAATTATACTAAAAACCAATAATTCCCAACCTTTATTGAACGTCCACGATATCGCGACACACTTATTTGATTGTAATAATAATAATAATAATAATAATAATAGTAATAATAATAATAATAACCAGTACCTTTCTTCTTGAGAAAAAGGCGGTAGAACTCTGTGTAGAATATTTTATAGCGAAGGGGGAGATGATTACTGTTCACTGCACGGGAATTTTGTCGTTTTTAACCTCGTTTTCGTCCAAGTAAAACTTTCAAAATATAAGCGGAATGCAAAGAAACATGATATTAAATACACAGTTATCAACACATATTTCAGTTCCATGATGAAAAATGCAACAAACAGGTGCCGGAACGCCGTTTCAACGCGTTCCACCAGAAAAACAGCACTGATAACAACTTCTATGTAATGTCGGACATCCAGCGTTGTAGATAGGTTGATGTTAACATGCAATCGAAAATTCTAAAAGAAAAAGCTTTGAGTGGCATTAGAAAAAAAAAAACAAAGGTATGTGGCAAAAATCCCAACCTATCTATGCTGAATGTCTGATAAAAGATTTTTATTACCGTTTTTGAAAACTTGCCTATTTAAATTAATGTGAAGTCTGCGCTTGGTGGGTTGCATATCAAAGACTTCGTTGCAAATAAGAAATGCGTTGTAAAGAGACTTTCTGGATGACATAAAATTTATTTTTCAATTCCAAAATTTCGCGACACACTCCATAAAGCTGCTTAACACACAAGTGTGTGATATTAGAAATACGAAGATGAACATAAACTTATTATACATACAGGTTGTGTCAAAATAATTTTACCAATTTTGGGAGCCAGTTTCTCACATTAAAACAAGAAACAATGTCCTTATAACATATGTCCGAAAATCCTTCGTTTTTGAGTCATTAATAAAAGTTTATGTTCAACTTGGTTCGAGATACAATCCATCAGCTGAAGTTCGTAGTCAACCAGATGGCGGCGTGTTGCCATGGAGATTTGTTTACATTTGTCATTTGTATATATTTGTGATATTTCTGTATTCAACCTTGTGATGTGTTGCCATGGAGACTTGTTTACATTTTGTCATTTGTGTATATTTTGAGACGGTTCCTCGTATAGGATAAGGAGGTTTTGATTAGATTAGTATTTCGTGTTAATATTCTCATATGGATAGTAAGTATGGGGCGTGTAAGAAAGTTCCAGAATGTGAGGCGGAAGTAACAGGTGGACAGGAAGGCCGAAGGGACGCTACGCGGACAGCAAACATGTGTCCAGGCGTGGAGTTGACTGATGAGGGAATGTATGGACTTTGCCTGCGGGTGGTCAGTAAGATGACGCCAAGCCAGGTTCCAAAAGAGATGATCTGGTATATGTCAGAGAATTGTCAGGACGCCGGAAGTAAGGGGATGTTCTAGTTAACGAACAATTTTTGAAGAACGCGTCTTAAGTGACGTAAGTGTAATCATGGCCAATCAGGGTTCTTAATAGAGACACGTGATACATAGATAGGAGGACGAAATTGTATGTTTGGTGGTTGAAAGTAGAGGGTAGATTTGGCAGAGACAGAAGGCAGATAGACAGCGTACGGAGAGGTCGCACTCCACATATTCTCGGCATACCTAACTCGGAAGTATAGCAATTTACGGACTTAGAATTTTTTAGTGGGTGTAGTAAGAAGTCGTGTGTTGCATTATTATTATAGGTCTGAATTATTTTCTCTCATCACGTTATCAACTGTCCGTTATATTACTGGTGTTTTATAGTACAAAATATATAATTACGTGAACTCAGAAATTAGTCTACCAACTTGTAGGAAGTGAGAGCAGTAAATTATACACTTGGACGCGCATTTCTGCTAATCTGAAACGAACACTTAATAATAATAATAAACGTTCTCATAGTTCTTACCAACAACTTTTGGTGTGCGCCTACATCATTTTATATATACGAGCACGTCTCTCAAACCCCATCTCCCGACCGTTTTTGCAGCTGATCTGGGACCTCATTCTCTACCGGAGTAATCTCGAGGAGGCTGGCGCCCAAATTAATCAGTGTACATAGTTAATTTTTGACATCGACGTGCCTCCTTGAGATACTTTCCATATACGACGGAGCTGGCAGCCGAGGGCAAGGAAAGGCGTCGTGGGCAACAACGACGACGACCGGCGACCGTCGCATATTTTGGCGCCCAACGAAGGCCAACCGCTTCATATTTTGGCGCCACAACATGGTGCGACCGCTTCAATTTGTGTTTTTTTTTTTTTGTCTTCAACCTTGAGATGTGTTGCCATGGAGACTGGTTTACATTCGTCATGTTCAGAAATGGCCGGAAAATATAAACAGATCACTTGCGCTCCAAGCTTACTGTTTGAAATAGAACACTCCCGCGGTTATGCTTATAAGTGAACACGGCAGAACCAGAGGCGGACAGTAGGAAAGGAGTTAATCTTTGAAAAGGTAATAAGCAAAGACTATCTCCTTTTCTACTGTTCCCCACTAGGTCTACCGTGTTCGCTTATCACAATAAAATCGGACGTGTTCTGCCTCAAACAACAGTCTTGAAGCGCAAATGATCTGTTTACGTTTTCCAGCTATTTCTGAGTATGAGAGTACACAAATGACAATGGGCTGACAACCGTCAAACATCCAACAATGGGTGCATACAAACTATGTTGGCCTGACAACCGTCAAACATCCAACAATGAGTGCACACAAACTCTATTGGACTGACAACCGTCAAACATCCAACAATGGGTGCATACAAACTATGTTGGCCTGACAACCGTCAAACATCCAACAATGAGTGCACACAAACTCTATTGGACTGACAACCGTCAAACATCCAACAATGAGTGCACACAAACACTGTTGGACTGACAACCTTCAAACGTCCAACAATGATTCCACACAAACTCTGTTAGGCTGACAACCGTCAAACACCCAACAATTAGTGCACACAAACTCTGCTGGACTGACAACCGTCAAACATCCAATAAGTCCACACCTGTGGAGTAATGGCCAGGTCCGATTCCCGGTCCAAGAAAGTTACCTGGTTGAGATTTTTTCCGGGATTTTCTCTCAACCCAATATGAACAAATGCTGGGTAACTTCCGGGGCTGGACCCCGGACTCATTTCACCGACATTATCAACTTCAACTCATTCAGACGCTAAATAGCCTAAGATGTTGATAAAGCGTCGTAAAATAACCTACTAGAAAAAATCCAACAATGAGTTCACACAAACTATGTTGAGCTGACAACCGTTGTCAGCCCAATTTGAGGTATGTGGATATAAAGGGAAAAATTGAGTTGGTGTCTGGTAGAGTTTCTGAGTAGCTCAGTAGGTAGAGCGTTGCTGCGCTTAGCCGAAAGTCCCGGGTTCGATACCCGGCCCCGGAATAATTTTTCCATTGAAATTATTCAAGTCATTATTTTGTATTATATTGAACTTTAAAAATAAAACAAATAATGTCTCAGGACTCATGAGTAAAAGTACAGAAGGAAACATGAATTAGTACATTATGCAACGAGCCTATAATGGTAGTAATTAAGACGCGAGTATGTTTATGAAACGAGCGCAAGCGAGTTTCATAATTTGCATATGAGCGTCTTAATTACCATTATAGTCAAGTTTTATACGACTTTTTATGCTTGACCATATTGATTTTTTTTCCGGAAAATGGTGAAACGCATTTGCGGGAATGTGCTTTGTGAAAGGCTAGAAGATGACGGTGAATTGATGTTAATTTGTGTGTTATTTTTTTCGACTGAATTTAATATTGTCCAATCTCGCGCTAGTTGTCTTTCGATTGCATATCCGAGAATAATCGATACTTGCACTTTCATATTGCTACAATGGTATTTTCTGATTGGTGGAACACCTGAACTTTAATGAATCGTTGTACTTTAATGAGGTGCATTAAAGGGCTGCCACCAGGTGTATAATTACTACATTTCGGCATGGTCGAGCATAAAACAATAAATAGTTCTTCCCCAGTCGCAAAGAGAAATTACAACTTATAAGTTCTTAGCTGAGAGATAGGCATTTATTCTCTACTCGTGGAGTTGGCGATCCCTGCAGATTCAACGTTTTCATAGACAAACGTAGCAAGCTGTGAATATTGTGGGAGGGAGAGAGAAAATTTAACAACTTAACAGATGACTCCTGCCTTTAATTCAATGAACAGAAAGTAATCGCAAAGCTAATGGACACGAAACGCAATTAGCTAGTGATAGATTATTTTAGTTCCAGATCTGTTCTAATATTTCTCCTTTTATCTGAAAATAATCTGTGGATAAATACAGCGGCGAGAAGTAATTGCTGGAGGTTCAACAAATTTTGGCACAGTGATAGTAAAAAAAAGCTGTTTGTTCCCCATTAAGTTAATGTGTTTTGAGTTCTGTAATGGCCGGTCGTTATGAATCATAGATGTAAACAACAGTACGATTGGACCAATTCCTGGTCTAATACAAATGTGGATTTTAATGCAACTGGATCTGCACACATTTACAATTCTGTGCAGTTCCCCCCAGCTATTCGTACAACGTGTTAAAGCTTGTAAAAATCTCACAAAAACTTTGCAGTATATAACATAAATATCACTTCGAATATGGATGAAAATTGATTCAATTCCCTTTTAAACCTCCTTGCAGTCTAGTAGACAGAACGGCCCAGCAGAATATTAACGAGAATGGCGCACCATCGTGGGATTTGAAGACAGACGATTTTCGGAAAGTTATAGTTGCTTGGAGAATTACAATTCGTTCAATGTTATGTTAATTGAAGCTCTCAGCGTCGACTTCCTCAGTCGGAAATGCGGTTTCAAATCCCGGTACGTTTAAATGTAGCCATTTCACAACTATTATTTCTTGAATATTATTTTACAGTATAAAGTAAGACTGCAGGGCAATGACCTCACTTTTACACGTATTGTAAATGTAACTGCAACCCTCTGATTTCAGGATCGGAGTATGTTCCTTTGCCAGTTCCTCTACTGGCATTAAAATTCTGTGGTTCCAAAGCAAAAAGGTGATATGTCAATTTTTGGCATAAATGAGATTTTTGCGATCATGATGGTATCTATATTATAGCAATACTTACTTACTTACTGGCTTTTAAGGAACCCGGAGGTTCATTGCCGCCCTCACATAAGCCCGCCATTGGTCCCTATCCTGAGCAAGATTAATCCAGTCTCTACCATCATATCCTACCTCCCTCAAATCCATTTTAATTATAGCAATAGATGGCTAAATAACTTTGGGATATCAAAGTAGACATAATGAGGTACCTATCCCAGAAAAAAATTGAGGAGTATCCAAAATTTCATGGAATTTGGTTGAGTACTCTTAAAGAAAAAATATTTAAAAATTTTATTTAGTATTAGTAGTATTTATTTAGTATTTATTTATTTAACCTGGTAGAAATAAGGCCGTCAGGCCTTCTCTACCCCTATACCAGTAGATTCAAACTATAATATAAAGAATAAAATTACAATTAGTATTAAATTTACAATTACAATTACAATAAAAATCAAAGTACGAAAAGATTACCTGACTAATGAAAGCTAGATAATTTATCGTAGAAAAACAAAGAATATTTTATATTTACTGAATTACAAATTAAACCTAGAATAACAAAATTGTATAATGATGAAATTACTGAATATTGAAATATTTTGTGATAGATTATGGAAACTATTTACAAGAAATCAATTACTGACAAAGTGCCTAGTAAGTTTGCGTTTGAATTCAATTTTACTTCGACAGTCCCTGATGCTAGCAGGAAACGAATTCCAGAGTCTTGGCAGGGCTATTGTGAAAGAGGATGAGTATGAGGAGGTGCGATGGGATGGTATTGTTAGTGTTGTTTCATGACGAGAGCGTGTGTTCAGATTATGGTGGGAAGAAAGGTAAGTGAAGCGAGAAGACAGGTACGACAAGTATTTACGTAATACAAAAAAAAAAAAACATTTTTTTTTAGACAATTCGCATTTTAATTCAACTTTCTTTACACATCTTGATTACACAACTTTTAACACTATATCACTTCAGAAAACGTATTGTGTGTCTTTCACGTGTTAAATTTTATTACCTTGTTAACATGTTTCGGCCTGCTATTGGCCATCTTCAGAACTGGCTGTTGCTGTTTAGTTTCCTGTAGGGGTATGTTTGTATAGTGTAATGTGGAGTCAAAGTGTGAGTGTTCTGAAATTGAGTTGTGTGTTGAGAATTTCATTTTAATGTGTTTTTGTGTGTCTGTATATTTCGTATTGTTTTAGTGTGTTTAGTTTCTGTTTTCTTGGTTGGATGTGTAGTAATTCCATGTCTGTGTTGATGTCTCTGTAGGTGTAATTAGCATTTGTGATGTGTTCTGCATATGTGGAGGTGTTTTGTAATTTTGTTATGGCTGTGATGTGTTCTTTGTAACGTGTTTGAAATGATCTGTCTATCTGTCATATGTAGAAGTTGTTGCAGGTGTTACATTTGAGTTTTTATACGCCTGTGTGGTTGTATTTGTTTGTTTGTGTGTTGAGATGTTTTTATAGAGTATTATTTGTCCTGTATGCGACGTTGTAATTTAATTTCTTGAATCAGGTTGCAATCTTGTGTGTGTTTTTGTTTTCGTATGTTATTATGATGTATTTTTTGTGTTCTTGTTTTTGTATTCTATTCTTATGCTTTTTGTGATTATGTTTTGTCTTTCGTATTATGATATGAAAAGGTACGCATCCATTTTGTTTTCTTTCCATTAATATATGAACATATCTAACTGAAACCATTGTAACATAGGTTTTATGTATTTCAATACTAAATAGAATATAATTAGTTATACAATGTAGACCTATTTATAAACTAAAAAAATTCCAACAAATATCATCTCACTATCATCAATTCCATCGACGCTAAATAACTTAGTAGTTGATACAGCGTCGTTAAATAACCAACTAAAAAAAGAAAACGTTAGCTCGTTGAGATCTTTCTTGGAGTAGACCCCTAAACCCACTAAGAAGCAATACTGGGTAACTTTCGGTGCTCGAACCTGGACTCATTTCACTGGCATTATCAGCTTCATTTCACTCAGACGCAAGATACTATAGCAGTTGATAAAGTATTGTAAAATGAACCAATAAAAATATTCCATCGCGAAAAGCGATTTGCTATTGCATTCTATTGTTTTCTTCGAAGCAGAGGATATAAACAATGCCCTAGGCCTCCTGAAATAAGAAGCGAAGTTCATGAATAAACATTTGACAGTAGCTGTAGAAATTGTTTAATAAAACATCACGAATAGACAAAATGGTTATACTATAATCTTATTCTGAGCAAAGCAATTTTATTTACCTATTAATGGCAGTTAATTATTGTTATTTATTTCTGTTCTATGCTAACATTTATGTTTTGAAAATATTGTGTTTCAAATCTCGCCGTGTTTTCTTTCTTTCGTAATAACTTTTCCTGGAAAAAAAGATAATATACTTATGTAAAGCTCCTTGGAATAAAGTAATTGGTCTATTGTGTATCATTAAGTTTATTTCATTGACTAAAAGAAGTTTCCATGGTAACCAATTTTCTCCTTATTTTGGTTACAGGCGTGGTGTAGGATAGCGGACAAGACTTGAGATGCTTTCGTAGACGAATTCGAATATCTGTTTGATTTATTACATGATAGCCTTCTTTATTTGTGGATTCCCCTACTATAAGATGATTGTCGCTAAAATATCATCCCGCTGTCATCAATTTCAACGACGCTAGGTGACTAAGGAGTTGTTACAGCGACCTTAAACGACTAAAATTACGCTTTGCTTTAACAGTTGTTATGCATAGCTTAAAATTTGTAATTAAATTGCCTCAATGCTCATTTTTTGTCTTGTATATAAATGCCAACAATGTTCATAATGGAATTTGTTAAATTCTCACTGGATTTTAGCTAGTTTTGTTCTTTTTTTCCGGCCAACGATATGAATCAAGCCCAAACCGGTACCGGCAATGGTATTAAATTAAACATTAAACATTTTTTACTTCAATAATTATGATTTAAACCGATAACAATTTCCGTGGTGAGGTACAAAAAAAGAAGGGTTAACATCTATACTAATAATAAATATGTAGCCGAAATTTTTCTGGTAATTTTCGATTTTCCAAAAATAATTGGTCCTAACATATATAATTAACCACCCTGAAACCGAAAATCGCTTTTTTGAAATTTTTGTTTGTATGTCTGTCTGTCTGTCTGTCTGTACGTTAGTTACCTTTTCACGCGATAATGGCTGAACGGGTTTCGATGAAAATTGGAATATAAATTAAGTTCGTTGTAACTTAGATTATATGCTATATGGCATTCAAAATACATTATTTAAAAGGGGGGTTATAAGGGGGCCTGAATTAAATAAATCGAAATATCTCGCCTATTATTGATTTTTGTGAAAAATGTTGCATAACACAAATTTCTTTAAATATCATTTCCGATAAGTTTTATTCTTTGAAAAAGTTTGATAGGACTGATATTTAATGAGATAAATGAGTTTTAAAATTAAAATAACTGCCATCTAAGGACGTGTAATGAATTAAAAAACAAATGACTTCGTCTATAAGGGGCCTTGGACAGCAACAATCGAAAGCTATGAATCATAGCCTACAGAGAATGTTTCTGTGTTTGTATGAAGTAATATCGGAAGCTAAATTAACCGATTTGTGTAATTAATTATTATTTCATCATTGGAAAGTGTAGCTTCTCTATATGGACATGATGCTATAATGTTATTACAGTAACTTCGGAGTGAATTGAGGACAGGTAAGATTAAAATAGCTTCTTATGCACAAACAACTTGATAGGTTATTCTATTCTGTGTATTCGTTTCCTGTATTTCTTAAAATAATGTTTATCTCAGAGAACCACAAGAGTTTATTGATTTAGTATGCAGCAATAATATGTTAGCTTAGCATTTCATTATTTTATAATCCAAATTTTAACTATGCTCAATTGAATCGAGCTAAAATACATAAAATACATATGCATTAAATGCAATGCAAAAAAAATTTGGGTAATGAGCCAAGCAGATTATGTTGCCCTGTTGTAAAATAAAATTGGTTCCTCCTGAGATTCAAGAGCCCCCCATAACAAAGTGAAAACTTACTTATCGGGGTACATCCGTTCTCAACACACTTTTTATATAATATAATATAATATAATATAATATAATATAATATAATATAATATAATATAATATAATATAATATAATATAATATAATATAATATAATATAATTTAAGTTATTTGAAGGGTTCAGAACCATAGTGGGCCAAGAGCCATTTACTGAATACGTAGAAAACAAGGGTTAAAATTAAGTTATTATCATAATTCAATGCAAACCTATAACAAGTAAAATAAAATATACACATTAAATCTAAATGATGTCAATGTTCATTGAACTATGGCTGCATGTAATAAACATTAAGAAACATGTTTAAGGAATTGTCATTGCACCAAATGAGTGCTCTGTGGACCAAAATTATTCCATTTTAATTATTTAAGTATAATTTAAATTAAGTAACATATTAAACGGTTTATCCTTCTATCAAACACGAATGTTCCCTGGATCAAATGTCCTATTTTAATTATGTAATTACTTTATATTTATTTCTAACGGGTGCAGCGGAGCGCACGGGTACGGCTAGTCAACAATAAACTCTGCCCACCTAAATCTTCTTATTCCAGCAGGCATTAGACCTGATTCGTTGCGGATATTATAAAATACATAATACACATTTCTTTTCTTCGTTCGTCCCGGTTGTATGAGAATATTTTTTCTGTACAGCTTCTAACAAACGTTTAAGAACATCCCTCAACTTTTGTGCTTATACTTATGTCAAAACACCACATTCCACACCTGTGCAGTAACGGCTAGCGCGTCTGGCCGCGAAACCAGGTGGCCCGGGTTCGATTCCCGGTCAGGGCAAGTTACCTGGTTGAGGTTTTTTCCGAGGGTTTTCCCTCAACCCAATATGAGCAAATGCTGGGTAACTTTAGGTGCTGGACCCTGGACTCATTTCACCGGCATTATCACCTTCAACTCATTCAGACGCTAAATAACCTGAGCTGTTGATAAAGCGTCGTAAATAACCTACTAAAATAAAAATAAAAACCACATTCCTGTGAAAAACTAAGCTTTTTACTGTAAACCCTATCTCTCTATCTTTCAAAATGTGATTAGGCTATACAGGATTTACCTTCACTTATGAAGCTTATTTCCGAAGACATTCTCAGCAAAAAATGTCAAATAAACATTTGTCCTACTCTCAATATTTTCAGAGTTACATTAATTTGAAGTTGCTAGTAAAATAGACTACGTCTTTTCTTTTGTTTTAAGGATAAAATAATATTACAAATAGAGAATGAACTATTGAGAAGTACCAAATCTTTAACTGGCTAGTGTTCTGAAACTAAAATGTGTTGTTAATTCCCTTGTACAGATTTTGTTTTTCAAACTTTAACTAAAAATTACATCATTCTTACGCCCTTATCACAAAAATAAATTGTTACAAATCATAAACGTCTTTAGGAACTTGATTCTTTACAGTTTAATTAGCCTATGCATCTTAATGTACAGTCTTGAAGAATTTACAAGAGTAGCGTAGACCACATCTTTGGTGTAGGGGTCAGCGTGCTGGTCTCTTATACAGAGGGCCCAGGTTCGATTCCCAGTCAGGTTGAATTTATTGGTTGAGATTTTTTCAGGGTTTTCCCTCAACCGCAAGGCAAATGCCAGGAAATTCGGGCCAACAGCCAGGTTGCAACCGCCAAATTACTCTTCAAGGAACGACCACTCATATAAATTGAGGGAAAAAAGACAGAGGACGGACACTGGAAAGTTTTCTTTTCTCAATCGTACTATCAGGGCCTGGAATGCTTCACCTGCAGACTTACTAAAGGCTTTACCAATAACCAAAAATATATTTAAAAATAGGCCTAAGGACTTTACTATAGACGGTAGTATATTATACACACTATTTAAAGGGTGTAATTGATATTTGTCATTGAAGTGTTGTATCAGTGAAGAAGTGTGTTGCGTCAGTGAAGTGTGAAGTGTGTAGTGTCAGTGAAGTGTGTTGTGTTAGTGAAGTGTGTTTCTGTCAGTGAAGATTTATATTTCATAATGGCAGTGCAAAGTATTTGAACGAAATGAAATGTTAGTGAAATCAGGATAGAATCAGTGAAATGTGTCGTAGTTCCAGTGCAGTGAGTGAGTTTACAGCGAAATGATTGTAGTGCTGAAAGGTACTTGTGCAGGTGTGAACATATCATACTCGTGGGTTTTAGTTCGAGCTTAGGGTTAAGATACAAATTAGATTTACTTTAAATGTTATTTTAAGTGACGTGCTTAATTTAATTTAGGACCTGTGGAGCAACGGTTAGCGCGTCTGGCCGCGAAACCAAGTGGCCGGGTTCGATTCCCTGTCGGGGCAAGTTACCTGGTTGAGATTTTTTCCCGCAGTTTTCCCTCAACCCAATATGAGCAAATGCTGGGTAACTTTCGGTGCTGGACCCCTGACTCATTTCACCGGCATTATCACCTTCATCTCATTCAGATGCTAAGGGTACGTACATGTTGGAGCAACGATAAACGATAAAAGAAATGATCTAGCGACGCTTTGGTATTATCAAAGAATCAAGTGTTCATATCGGAGCAACGAGGTCGCGGGAAGCGAACATTTTGATTTATCAGTAGAAGATATTCTATGCACCCAGTTAATGAAAGAAGATTATAGGAAATATCAGCTGCTAATTTCAAGGTTAATATAACTTAAATACGTACAAAATTGAACCCGTTTCTAATCCCAAAGATAGTATAAATTCGTTGTGTTCTGATTGGTTCTTGTGATTACATAACATATGACCAATAAATACACAACTGATCAATATGCCAATATCTAGAATAATTAATTTAATATGCCGAAATAATAATAAATCGATTAATATTCGGATATTTTCATAACCACCGGTAATTATACAGATTAATATTATCTTAATCAGAGATCATATGAATGACAAGAGCGAAGAAAATGGAACTTTGCTTTTCCGTCGCTTTTATCGTTACTCAAATATGCACACCTCAATAGCAATGCATGCTTCAATTCTCTCTGATATACCATCGCTTATCGTCGCTCCAACGTGTACGTACCCTAAGTAACCTAAGATGTTGGTAAAGCGTCGTAAAATAACCTACTAAAATAAAAAAGGTAAAAAAAATTAATTTAGGATGCTCTCTGATATTATTATTATTATCATTATTATTAATAATAGTCACGGAAATTTTACTTGAAGCAAGTAGAGCGATCGGTTTGGAAGTAAATCCCGAAAAGACAAAGTATATGATTATGTCTCGTGACCAGAATATTGTACGAAATGGAAATATAAAAAATGGAGATTTATCCTTCGAAGAGGTGGAAAAATTCAAATATCTTGGAGCAACAGTAACAAATATAAATGACACTCGGGAGGAAATTAAACACAGAATAAATATGGGAAATGTGTGTTATTATTCGGTTGAGAAGCTCTTATCATCCAGTCTGCTGTCCAGAAATCTGAAAGTTAGAATTTATAAAAGAGTTATATTACCGGTTCTTCTGTATGGTTGTGAAACTTGGACTCTCACTCTGAGAGAGGAACATAGGTTCAGGGTGTTTGAGAATAAGGTGCTAAGGAAAATATTTGGGGCTAAGCGGGATGAAGTTACAGGAGAATGGAGAAAGTTACACAACACAGAACTGCACGCATTGTATTCTTCACCTGACATAATTAGGAACATAAAATCGAGACGTTTGAGATGGGCAGGGCATGTAGCACGTATGGGCGAATCCAGAAATGCATATAGAGTGTTAGTTGGGAGACCGGAGGGAAAAAGACCTTTAGGGAGGCCGAGACGTAGATGGGAAGATAATATTAAAATGGATTTGAGGGAGGTGGGGTATGATGATAGAGACTGGATTAATCTTGCACAGGATAGGGGCCGATGGCGGGCTTATGTGAGGGCGGCAATGAACCTTCGGGTTCCTTAAAAGCCATTTGTAAGTAAGTAAGTATTATTAATAATAGTAATAATAATAATATTAATAATAATAATGGTATTATTATTAATATTATTATTATTATTATTATTATTATTAATATTATTATTATTACTTGTATTTTTTAATTAATTATCTTTATTATGGTCATTATTGCGTGTAATTAGTTACCACTAATACCGGGTATATACCCATTTGCAGTGTGAATAAATACATACATACATACATACATACACATCCCTGAATATCACCGGCCTCATTCATCACCGAAATCATATTCATAACAAATCAGTAATACATACACAGTCACCATCTAGTTCACAACAATAGACCAGTCTCAACAATAGTCTGAAGTAATCATTTTATAATCCGAAAGCACGAGGGTAAATGCTTTCTTCCACCTACATCTTGTAGAAGGCGCAATATAATCGCCTGCAAGTTCACGAGAAATTTTGCAGATGAATGTTTGTTGCCCAAGTTACAAATTTACCTGCGATGTACGAAACAATTGGTAATCACAACCTTCCTTTATACTTGTTCTGGAAGTTGTGTTGGTATTCCTGACAGAAGGCGTGATTTATCGTTGTACATGTTGCAAGTTTAGTCCCTGAAGTCCCCGCGAAATAAAAGAAGTTGCCTTGAACTCGGGAGCGATATATCTCCGAGAAGAAGCGATTTAATCAGTTTGCGCATGTTCTATGCACAGCATAGCAGGCGGGATATCTGGACTACGTAACGTCCCTTACACATCCACGGAGGTGCTTGCGTTATCTCTGCATGTTTTCAATTATAGGCTTTTTTTCGATCGTGCTGGACTCAGATATTACCATTAGTCATCAGATCTTTGCTGATAATTGTTTACTATTTAGGACGTAAAATAAAAAGAACAAGAGAACACAAGGAGAACAAGGGGAAGACAAGGATAACAAGGGGAAGACAAGGATAACAAGGGAAAGACAAGGAGAACAAGGGGAAGACAAGGAGAACAAGGGGAAGACAAGGAGAACAAGGGAAAGACAAGGAGAACAAGGGGAAAACAAGGTGAAAACAAGGAGAACAAGGGGAAGACAAGGAGAACAAGGTGAAGACAAGGAGAACAAGGGGAATACAAGGAGAACAAGGGGAAGACTAGGAGAACAAGGGGAAGACAAGGAGAACAAGGTGAAGACAAGGAGAACAAGGGGAAGACAAGGAGAACAAGGGGAAGACAAGGAGAACAAGGTGAAGACAAGGAGAGCAAGGTGAAGACAAGGAGAACAAGGGGAAGACAAGGAGAACAAGGGTAAGACAAGGAGAACAAGGGGAAGACAAGGAGAACAAGGGGAAGACAAGGAGAACAAGGTGAAGACAAGGAGAACAAGGGGAAGACAAGGAGAACAAGGGGAAGACAAGGAGAACAAGGGTAAGACAAGGAGAACAAGGTGAAGACAAGGAGAACAAGGGGAAGACAAGGAGAACAAGGGGAAGACAAGGAGAACAAGGGGAAGACAAGGAGAACAAGGGGAAGACAAGGAGAACAAGAGGAAGAAAAGGAGAACAAGAGGAAGACAAGGAGAACAAGGGGAAGACAAGGAGAACAATGGGAAGACAGGGAGAACAAGGGGAAGACAAGGAGAACAAGGGGAAGACAAGGAGAACAAGAGGAAGACAAGGAGAACAAGGGGAAGACAAGGAGAACAATGGGAAGACAAGGAGAACAATGGGAAGACAAGGAGAACAAGGGTAAGACAAGGAGAACAAGGGGAATACAAGGAGAACAAGGGGAATACAAGGAGAATAAGGGGAATACAAGGAGAATAAGGAGAAGAACAAACAGAACAATAGAAAAACAAGGAGAACGAGTTCAAAATTTGAACTTTTTTACTTTTTGGGATATTCGAAACTCCGTACGTATCTACTCACACACTGTTATAAAAAATACTGCTGGTATTTCTAATTAATACCATTGCACCTCTATCACGTCCGTCCACCCCTATGGAGTAACGGTTAGCGCATCTGGCCGCGAAACCAGGTGGCCCGGGTTCGATTCCCAGTCGGGGCAAGTTACCTGGTTGAGTTTTTTCTGGGGTTTTCCCTCAACCTAATATGAGCAAATACTGGGGATTTTTAGGTGTTGAACCCAGGACTCATTTCACCGGTATTATCACCTTCATCTCATTCAGACGCTAAATAACCTAAGACGTTGATAAAGCGGCGTAAAATAACCTACTAAAATAAAAAATAATCTATTACTTCCTTTGAAGCGTTAAATCTCTACCAATGCCAGTGAAAACTAGGGGGCTTTGATGTGGTTTCCATGGCAATATAAGACAGAAAAAAAAAAAAAAAAAAAAGGAATAGCCTACGTCTAGTTTCCATGAAACTGAAATAAATCTTTAATTCTGTACAATAACCGAACCCAGATTCGCCGAAAGTTTATGTGGACACGCCACAAATTTAACGCGGCAATAAAGTATACTACACTTTTAGTACAAGAATTATTCCAAGGTTGACCAGTAAGCAGCCACAAACATGCAGGATAATAGGGCACAACTCAAACACAACAAGACCGGCTATCTTAAAATTCACGTGTGCTTATCGTACTACAAGTTAAATTAGAAATCCCCACGATGTAGGCCACTCCAGGCTGGAGTCCGCCAATTCATCTTCGCATGTACGTACAGAGCGTTTCGTTCGATACAGGCCGGGGAAGCAGAGATTCTGGAGTGTTGCTATGGGTGACCACGGCCAAGAGCGGTTGTTGCGAAAATTATAAATTCTTTACAACCGCCACGAAGATAATTTGAATAAATAAAACAAGGCCAGGACAAAGACTTCATCCTGTTGCTTGTAGCTCATTATAATTTAAGATCAAAATATGTTAAACGTCTGTTGTGTTATCCGTTATCCTTGGTTCGTGACGAGAAGACCAAAGATTAAACAACCTGTTAGATCAAGGATTAAAGGAATTTTTATGTCAAAGTAGGTGCTACAATTTACGCCTATTGCGAACATTTATTGGTATGACATCTTATGCCTCACACTTCCAACACTTTCCAGAATAATTATTCTGTTGACATACATACATACACACATACATACATACATACATACATACATACATACATACATACATACATACATACATACATACATACATACATACATACATACATACAGTCCACGCCTGTGGAGTAACGGTTAGCGCGTCTAGTCACAAGACCAGGTGGCCCGGGTTCGATTCCAGGTAGGGGAAAGTTACCTGGTTGAGGTTTTTTTCCAGGGTTTTCCCTCAACTCATGCTGGGTAACTTCTGGTGTTGGACTCCGGACTCATTTCACCGGCATTATCACCTTCATCTCATTCAGACGCTAAATAACCTAAGATGTTGATAAACCGTCATAAAATAACCTACTAAAATAAAAAAATACATACATACATACTCACGCACATACTCAGATTCATACATACATATATGCATACATAATATAAATTCACTCACTTATTAGAGCCTATCGTATATAAGAATTTCTCTACTCACGGACATACGCAGATGCATACATACATACATATATACATACTATATTTACTCACTTATTAGAGCCTATCGTATATAAGAATTCCTCTACTTTAAGAATAAAATGTATATATATATATATATATATATATATATATATATATATATATATATATATATATATGACATATACTATGTAGCCGCCACTCAGTAAAATATAGAAATAAAAATCGAATTTAAGTTATTCTCTACATCTACTTATATAACCCCAAAACGTTTCACTTTCCTATCATCAATATAGCATTAATATGTATAATTAATGAAAAATAGTCACATCATGGCATTAACTGCAATAATATTTCATTTCTAATGGTAATAATGTCATCAAACCACCTCAAGTTTTGTAGTTTTTAATATCCAATACACAGCTGTACCCAAAAAATTACACACCACAGAATCGAACCTAGAAATTATTTTTAGTAAGTTAATTTTTTAATAACCAATTTAATTTGAGCTCTAGATATGTCAGCATTCTTGGAGATCATGGCCTTCTTGTAATATTGTTTACTGTAGTGTGTGTTTTGTTTTATTCTGAAATGGAACACGGTCGACTTGATGCTCGCTTCGCTTCTCCTTTACAAAAAAGCGAAGGCAATATCAAGTTGGCCGTGAATGCTATTAGCTAGTTCTCAAAACTGACGACAGATGGATTTTGGAAAATAGGAAAATTATGTTTAAAAATTGACATTTCACTGAAAACTACTATTTTTCCGAAAAACTTTGAGTTCCAAGCTTCAAAATGAGGGGTCATTTATTAATATCCGTCCAGCAGTTTTCCCGTAATTTCCATTACCAGTTCAAATTATATATATATATATATATATATATATATATATATATATATATACATACTAGGTTCATAAAGTTCCCGGAATTTGCTAGTATCATAGAAACAACGTACCTTAAACACTATTCTACAGCATTCCCTTCAAAATAGTTGCCTTCCGCAACAACACACTTTTGCCAACGCATGTAGAGTTCCTGGAAGCAGGCCTGGAAGCCATTTTGTGAAACCCGTCTTAGTGCTCTCGTCGCGTTTGCGATAACCTCTTCAGCATTGAATCTCCGTCCTTTCAGATGACTTTTCAGACGGGGAAACAGAAAGTAATCAGGTGGTGAGAGATCAGGAGAGTATGGTGGGTGATCCAAAGCAGTTATGTTGTGCCTGGCAAGAAAATTCTTTACAATAATTGCGCGATGAGCAGGTGCATTGTCATGCATAAGGAACCAGTTGTTTTCTACCCACTTTTCTGGACGTTTCCTTCTCACTGCGTCCCAGAGGCGACGGAGGGTTTCTACGTACAATTCTTTCGTTACAGTACTTCCTTCTGGAATGAACTCATGGTGCATGAGACCCTGAGAGTCGAAGAAAACTTCCAACATAACTTTGCTTTAAGTGTGCTTAAATGCGACAGGCTCATGTCAGTAGATTTACTGGCATGTGAAAGAACTCCTGCGGGACAAAATTCCGGCACATCCGGCGATGCTGATATAACCTCTGCAGTTGCGAGCGTCGTTAAATAAAACATAACATTTAAAATAACTTTGCCTTTGGAAGTGTCCCTAGGAAATTTTTGCTTCCGAGGAGATGTTTTCGATTTCCACTCAGATGACTGTCGTTTAGGGACTGGGTCGTACAAGTAGCACCAGTTTCATTTTGTTTAAGAAATCACCATCTTCATCAGCCATACTGATCATGTCCCCAGCAAAACACAGAACTTGATGTTTGTACTTTGCTCTGTGGACATAATTACAAAATGCGACGAACAAACAAAACACTATGATAAACAATTACCTACAACTCAAAACCAATAATTGCCATTATCAGCAAACTTTAAGGAAATGACATCATGAATGTTACCAACAAAACAAATGTATAATATCCCTTGTTATATATTAATACGAAAAATGGTAGTACAATTCCGGGAACTTTTTGAACCTAGTAGTATATATTTTCTCAAAACAACCTATGAAATGTTTAATATAAAGAAATTTTTATCTCGAAGAAGAAGTAAAAACGAGAAAAATTGCATTTAACATTTTTGTTTGAAATATCTCAAAGAATAGCTCCCTGAAATTAATGACATTACTTATGGATCTTCCTGTACACATCACTCATTTAATGGTTTCACTTCATAAAGCAACATAACAACTAATAACAATATTAACTATGGTCAACATAGCCTGCGCAGTTTTGATTACACATCTGAAGATACATTCCTTCTCTTACCAGGCTGTTTTTTGTCTTCCTTTGTCCTGCAGTCTATTATGTTTCCTTTGCAAAGAGGTCTGTAAGCAGAAAATAATCGAATGGGATATCAGCACACAAAGACTGGCCACTAACTGTATGCAAATCTCTGCCGCACCCCTTCCTTTCTACGAAAATAGATGATAGGATGGACATTTAGATTCGTTCGAGTAATTGGTTTCAGCAGTTTTGTGCCTGGACACCGTATCTCCCATCCCGTGTGATGTCCCTAACCTCAGAGTTCCCTCGTTCTTCACAGATCAATACATCTAAGCACCCTTTATACACATTTTCTTCCGCTGCCTGGATTGTCTATTATTTGGAGTCTTTTAAGTTGCAAGGAATTTATGAAGCTGCCGCACATTAAATCTTCCCCAGATAATAGCAATGGGGAGTCATGATATTGGATCCCAGACTATTAAAGACATCGTTTTCGTCTGCAGTAAGATCCTGAGTTGTAACTGTCTTCCAATGAAATCCAGGGGTGTCGAGACATCATGTTTATTTTTGTGCTTGGTTTGGGATATATGTTGTTTGAAAATTTTCTCAAATGTTTGCGGTAATAGCCTAAGATGCAAAAATCTCAAACACTTACTTACTTAGAAAATGGCTTTTAAGGAACCTGGAGGTTCATTCCCGCCCTCACATAAGCCCGCCATCGGTCCCTATCCTGTGCAAGATTAATCCAGTCTCTATCATTATATCCTACCTCCCTCAAATCCATTTTAATATTATCCTCTCATCTACGTCTCGGCCTCCCCAAAAGTCATTTTCCCTCCGGCCTTCCAACTAACACTCTATATCCATTTCTGGATTCGCCCATACGTGCTATATGCCCTGCACATCTCAAACGTCTGGATTTAATGTTCCTAGTTCATATGTATGTATTTATTTACACTGCAAATGGGCAAGCACCCGATGGCAGTGGTATACACAATATAAACAATACATAATAAAATTACATTACACAATGCAATTATACAATACACAATACAATAAAAATACACAATACAATTTAACACAATAATTACAATTAATAATAAAACATAAAAAACCTAATTTCACAATACAACCTACATATGTATAGATCTTACATAAGTTTCAATAGTCTTTCACTTTACTCTCATCTCACTCACTGTAGTGGCACTATGACGCATTCACTGACACGTCCACACCTATGGAGTAACGGCCAGCGCGTTTGGCTGCGAAACCAGGTGGCCCGGGTTCGAATCCCGGTCGGGGCAAGTTACCTGGTTGAGGTTTTTTCCGGGGTTTTCCCTCAACCCAATACGAGCAAATGCTGGGTAACTTTCGGCGCTGGACCCCGGACTCATTTCACCGGCATTATCACCTTCATTTCATTCAGACGCTAAATAACCTAGATGTTGATACAGCGTCGTAAAATAACCCAATAAAAAAAAATTCACTGACACTTTAGGACACATTTCACTGACACACTATAACACATTTTACTGACACTATAGAACACATTTCATTGACGCTATAAATTATCACTGATCGGAACTATTCACTCCACTGTAAAACCATAACTTCAATGACTCACCTCGTTTCACTGATACAACAGTTCAAATAAGACAGATAATTACACACTTATACATACTTATAAACATAACTACATTTAAGAAAACAATGCGTGCAGTTCTGGGTTGTGTAACTTTCTCCATATTCCTGTAACGTCATCCCTCTTAGCCCCAAATATTTTCCCAAGAACCTTATTCTCAAACACCCTTAACCTATTTTCCTCTCTCAAAGTGAGAGTCCAAGTTTCACAACCATACAGAACAACCGGTAATATAATTGTTTTATAAATTCTAAATTTCAGATTTTTTGACAGCAGACTAGAATGACAAAAGCTTGTGAATCGAATAATAACAGGCATTTTCCATATTTATTCTGCGTTTAATTTCCTCCAGAGTGTCATTTATATTTGTTACTGTTGCTCCAAGATATTTGAAATTTTCCACCTCTTCGAAGGTTAAATCTCCAAATTTTATATTTTCATTTCGTACAATATTCTGGTCACGAGACATAATCATATACTTTGTCTTTTCGGGATTTACTTCCAAACCTATCGCTCTACTTGCTTCCAGTAAAATTCCCGTGTTTTCCCTAATCGTTTGTGGATTTTCTCCTAACATAATCACGTCATCCACATAGACAAGCAGCTGATGTAACCCGTTCAATTCCAAACCCTGTCTATTATCACTATGGTCGTGCAAGAGAATCAGTCCCATCCCGAGGCTTATTCGAAGGTTTCGTAACAAGCTGTTTTTTACGGTGATTGGTTGTTAGCTTTAAATGTGTTTTAATTTGTATTGTTTTTAATGTTATTGTGTTTTTATTTATTACGTAATTGACTTGTACATCCATGTATATGGCCATGTTAGAATAATCAATCAATCAATCAATCAATCACTCTCAACCGTTATTGCAAATGTCTAGCCAGGTTAATATTAGAAATTTTAGTAAAAATATAATGATGACCCTGTGCATGAGAACGTTCATAATGCTGTGGGAATGACTGTGTGGTGATGATTGACGCATGACGTCATACAGTGTTTACTCGGAGGAAATTAATAATCAGCGTCACCTGCAAGAAAGAGTCATCGACGCGAAAGTAAACATCATGCCTAGCGTAATCTAATTAAGCGAATTTCTAGGGAAATTGAGAACCGCTTGATGTTTGCACAGCCACGAAATATGTGTTTGTGCGAGATCGTGCGTATTTGCAGAGAACCAATACGCGGTAAGTGTGAAATACCACATTCAGTATTCCCAACGTAACACACATAACAATTTCCCTCTTCTTACCGCTTAAGCGCGACATTCATTTTACTGCTTCAGGCTTTTAACATATTATTTTTAGAGACGTTTAACATAGTAATAATTATAAATTGGAAACTTACCACTGCAACTTCACCTAAATTGCAATGTTAATTATTGTTTTTAAATATTTGCAAAAATTAAGTAAAATCTACTACTCCACGAAACTTATTGCATTCCTGATACAAGTAACATTAAGGAAGCCGTGAAAAAATCAACAAGATTCCAGATGCCGATGTTATTACTGCAATATGTTATATAAATAATATTGTTAAAATATTAAAATGAAAAATAAATCATTACATAACCTTACCGTTTGTTTTAAGTTCGCATTTATAGACGGGGGGAAAAAAAGACAGGCGTATATCACTGCCTGCTGGAGTATAGTAAACACAGAAAACATTTTATAGCAACAATGTTGAAGAAAGATATTTTCGTATTCCGAAGTTGCCGTCATTAAACAGAAACCAACACGGAGATTTCATTGCAACTAATTAGAAATTCGTCTTTCAGGTATGTAATAAACGATCTTCGCACAAAATAATGTACGATACACGAGCGGTATGTCTGTTTTCATGTTCTTGGAAATTAAAAAAGCTGAACTACGTTTCGCTTTTTCAATCTTTTCCTCGACCATGAAAACATCAACATACCGCTCTTGTAACGTATATTACTATTGTACTGAATCGTAGTGGTCTGGAACAGTACTTGTGCAGTTCTCACATCATTAGAAAAGAGCAGTAGGCTGTATTGGAACACGGCCGCAAGTTTTACGCCTAATTACGTCGCCGATAGAATTTCTGTTACGGTAAACATCAACAGTTATAACTAGACACCGCATTCTGTCTCAGGGCATACGGAGATAAGGTTAACTGTTCATAGACTATATTGTCGTGACGTCAATGTCTGGAGTGTGGCACAAGTATTATGAGAGAACACTTGCATCTTGTTTGTGGTGTACTTGACGTTGTATTCATGATTCAAAACTAGACCTCGAGGGCTGGTGAAAATCCATTCTAGTGATTTAATAGTAATATACGTTACAAGAGCGGTATGTTGACGTTTTCATGGTCGACGAAAAGATTGAAAAAGCGAAACGTAGTTGAGCTTTTTTAATTTCCGCGAACATGAAAACAAACATACCTCTCGTGTATCGTACATTATTTTGTGCGAAGATCGTTTATTACATACCTGAAAGACGAATTTCTAATTAGTTGCAATGAAATCTCCATCTTGGTTTCTGTTTAATGACGGCAACTTCAGAACACCAAAATATCTTTCTTCAACATTGTTGCTGTAAAATGTTTTCTGTGTTTACTATACTCCAGCAGGCCGTGATATACGTCTGTCTTTTTTTTCCCCCAGTCTATAAATGCGAACTTAAAACAAACGGTAAGGTTATGTAATGATTTATTTTTCATTTTAATATTTTAACAATATTATTTATATAACATATTGCAGTAATAACATCCGCATCTGGAATCTTGTTGATTTTTTCACGGCTTCCTTAATGTTACTTGTATGAGGAATGCAATAAGTTTCGTGGAGTAGTAGACTTTACTTAATTTTTGCAAATATTTAAAAACAATAATTAACATTGCAATTTAGGTGAAATTGCAGTGGTAAGTTTCCAATTTATAATTATTAGTATGTTAAACGTCTCTAAAAATAATATGTTAAAAGCCTAAAGCAGTAAAATGAATGTCGCGCTTAAGCGGTAAGAAGAGGGAAATTGTTATGTGTGTTACGTTGGGAATACTGAATGTGGTATTTCACACTTACCGCATATTGGTTCTGTGCGGAAAACAAGTAAATACGCACGATCTCGCACAAAATATTTTTCCCATTTATTTCATTTATTTTTACTGGTAGTCTAGTGGCAGAGTTAAGGCCATAAGGCTTTGTGTTACTAAACCAGAAAGATTTACTTGTCAGCAAATATAAATAACATCAATACAGAAAACAATGCAATAATATATATATATATATATATATATATATATATATATATATATATATATATATATACTAGTGGCTTGTGCAGCAAATGCTGCAAACTAAGTTCATTAGACGTTCAAATAAACATTTTTCAGATTTATTTTCAATTAAGAATACCAGACATTCGGAAAGTTATTTGCTTCCATAACAATGAAAGATACTGTCTCACGAGGCAATACTGAAGAGAACCACGCATATAAATATCTACACCACACCGCCATTAAATATATGGAAAATAATAATTTCAAGGGAAAAATTGTTCCGGGGCCGGGTATCGATCCCGGGAACTCTGGTTGAACGTACCAGCGCTCTTACCAACTGAGCTACCCGGGAACTCCACCCGACACCGTCTCAACTTTTCCCTTTATATCCACACAACTCGCGTGGGCTGACGAAACGCCAGAGACCCACATCGAGTGCACACAATCTCTGCGTGACTTGGAATTGTGGCTTTCTACACGTTGTTAACGTACACAGCTACGCATATGTTATGCAGGTGACGCATTTCAGGTGAAGCTCCCTGTAAAGCAGATTTGAATAATTTCAAGGGAAAAATTGTTCCGGGGCCGGGTATCGATCCCGGGACTTCTGGTTGAACGTACCAGCGCTCTTACCAACTGAGCTACCCGGGAACTCCACCCGACACCGTCTCAACTTTTCCCTTTATATCCACACAACTCCACAAAGCCTTCTGTCTTGTGCGTCTTCAGTCCTCAACCCCCTCTTGTGCATGACCTCCATTATTTCGTTGTCCCAAGTTCTTTTTGGTCTACCTATTCCTCTTCTTCCTGGAGGTTTCCACTGGTAAATTTGTTTGGACCATCTATCTTCGCCCATTCTCATCAGATGACCAAACCACTTCAAACACTCGTTTTCTATTCTATTTAACACTGTCTCTTCAGCATCCATTCTATGCCTAATTTCTTCATTTTTATTGTGGTCCAAGCGGGAGACTCTAGCACTTCGTCTCAAATAATCCATTTCTACGGCCAAAATTCTTTTTCTATAATTCGCATTAGTTACCCATATTTCACTTCCGTAGTTTAATACAGATTCAACTAACATTTTGCCAATATATTTTTTGGTATGCTTCCAAAGATGTTTATCCCACAATATAGAATTTGAACATGTTAAACTTCGTAACAGTCTCCAAATATGCCAAAGAAAGATGCTGAGAAAGATACTAGGCTTATCACTGAGGGACAGAGTTCCAAACGAAGTGCTACAAAAGATGGCAGCAATTAAAGATCCAGCACTGCAAGCCACCAACACCAAATGGAAGTGGGGAGGCCATGTTGCACGACTTAGAGACGAAAGATGGACGCAGAAAATCACACTATGGGATCCCCGCATTGGCAAGAGATCACCCGGAAGACCAAGAAGAAGATGGGCCGACCTCTTCAGTGAACGAGTAGGAAGCCATTGGTCAAGCAGAGCAAGACATAGGGAAGACTGGAAAAACCTAAGAAGACAAGTGAACAGCGACTAAAACCAGTGCGACAGAAACAAGCGAACAATACCAAAGTGTGCAGAATGTGAACCAAGTGAACAATTCCACTCTTATGCGGAATAGCTCACCGCGTGAGACAAATAGAGCTCTCCCTCTATAGGAGGAGGCCTTTGCCCTTAACGGGACTTTTTTAGGCTAATCATTTCATCATTTCATAATTTTTTTACTTTGTTCAATTCGGTCTTTTATTTCTTCTTCGCCAATACCTAATAATAATAATAATAATAATAATAATAATAATAATAATAATAATAATAATAATAATAATAAAAAGAGCAAGGTAGATGTTTAGTTACATGTAATTCTAAAGAGTTAAGACTGGTTCATAATAAACCGGAAACGGAAACGAAAACGAGTACAACAACGGAAATGATGTTAAAATAAATGTATTTAAATGTAAGAATTCATAATTAACTAATGCGAATGCCCACATTTACATACATTTATATTAACATTATTTCCTTTCTCGTTCTCATTCCCGTTTCCGGTTTATTGTGAACCAGCCTTTAAATAAGTACAATTTAGTGTTCAATAAGCTAATTTGGATTGAAGAAATGATTAGCATAATGAAGGAGTATTGATATACTTTATTAAAAATAAATCTATATATATAATTTGAACTGGTAATGGAATTTATGGGAAAACGGCTGAAAGGATTTTAATAAATGGCTCCTCATTTTGAAGCTTGGAACCCAAAGTTTTTCGGAAAAGTAGTAGTTTTCAGTGAAATATCAATTTTCCTACATAATTTTCCTATTTTCAAAATCCATCTGTTGTCAGTTTTGAGAACTAATTTTATTCAATCACTGCCGACTTGATTGAATTTCAGAACAAAACACACACTACAATAAACAATAGGCTATTACACGAAGGCCATGACCTGCAGGATTGCCGCCATATTTAGAGCTCAATTCAATTTGTTTTTAAAAACTGATTCTGCAGTGTATAATTTTCTGAGTACAGCTGTGTATTGGATATTCAAATCTACGAAACTTGAAGTGGTTTGATGACATTATTACCATTAGAAATTAAATATTATTATAGTTAATATCATGATGCGTCTATTTTTCATTAATAGTACATTATATTGATGCTATAGTGATGATATGAAAGTGAAAAGTTTTGAGGTTATGTAAGTAAATGTAGGGAATATCTTAATTTAGATCTTCATTTCTATAATTTACTGAGTGGCTGCTATATATAACTACAAAACTTAAGTAAGATAATAATATTGTTATTAAAAATCAAATATGTTTATACTTATTAACCCAGTGGGGTTGGGTCTTTTTCATATACTTAATGGCGGTGTAGTGTAGATATTGATATGTGTCATTGTCTTCAGTATTGGCTCGAGAGAGCGCAAAAATTACAGTTCCCAAGGAAATATAAAAAGGAATTACTTACTGATAAAATAAGAGACCTAGAAAATTTTGTAGTCTCCAGATCATTTCAGCAAGATCTCTTAGTAGGATAAAATGATTTTACGCTCTACATTTCAAGTTCTACATGCAGCAGCTATACGAAAATGCTATTGTTCGAAAGCTTAGCAAATCTGACATTTTTTTTATAACTTTTGCCTACAATCCACAATGACCTGAAATAGCTACTGCTATCGTCCTGACATTGATACTTGCGTTTTTGCGTTGAAACTCAAAGACTGAAGTTGGATAGGTTCAAGAAAAAGTATTTGGCCTAAAAAAATCCATTCAGAGGGAGTATGTTTCATTATCATGGAAGTAAATAACTATCAAAAAAGACAAGTATTCTTCATTGAAAAGAAATCTGAAAAATTTTTATTTGAACGTCTAACGAACTTAGTTTGCAGCAGCATTTGCTGCATAAGCCACTAGTATTATAGAAAAGTAATATTGATGAAAGATCATATTGTAGAGACGAAAATCATGATTATAGTACGTTCCAAAGCGTTCTGATTTTAATTATTCCTGTACCTTAATTGAATTGTTTATTCCAACTGTTTAATTTTGCCCGTATGTGGTCTGCTTTCAGTGGCGTACATTATGTCAGAATAAAACGAATGCATTGTACAGTGTGTCAGAGTTTTTGCTTTAATTCTTCAATATTTAATAGTCCATTTCATATGTTGTTTGCGGAAGGCCCTCATATTATGAATGCATTATTATTTTTATAATAATCGTGCGTCACTTCACACACGTAACATTATTGTACAAACACAGAGCTTAAAACCAACACAGAAGAACAAAAGCAATGCCGTCATATGGAATGTATTATATAGGATAGACATTAATTATAATAGATAATGAGACTACATACAGGCTATCAGTTGCATTAAAGATGGAATACTTGAATGTAGGTCGTTGGCGATTATTTCTCGCATATTCTCAATTATAGGTCTACAACTGGCAAAACTCCGTTGTAGGAGGTTACTAAACCTTACCGTTGTGCCGGAGGCGGATTCTGGAGTTTCCCTCCATTAACCCAGATAAGACTGACGTCCTACATATAGGACACCGGAAGTTTCACACAATTATGATAATAACATTGACTATGACAGACTAAATATAAGAAAAAAAATTGGAGGCAATTTATAACACATAAGGATTATGGTATCGTGATTGCCGACTATGAAAATCTTACACAGCAATGTTAAAAAAATAAAACGTCCGGGTCCTATATATATACGACGTCAGTCTTATCTGGGTTAAGGGGTTAGGTACAGCTTACAGTAGTAAAATTTTTTAAACATTCTACATTTTTTCCCTCCATTACTGGAACTTGTACAATAATGAAAATTGGTATGTGGAAAACACTGTCCTTCTGCTATAAGAAAAAAATATTTTTACGATTAAAAAAAATGTATTTTTTTTTTCTTTTTTTCTTTTATCTTTTTTTCAAAATTCAATTCACTGCGCAGTGATGAAGCGTTTCTCACATAACTAAAAAACTGTCCAACATTCTGTGATGAAATTTTTTGTGTGTATTTATGCATGTCATATCTACAATATAATGGAAGTGTCTGATAAAAAAATAAGTTTATTAGAAACATGGTCAAATATCAGTATTTTCTTCTAGCACAAAATAAAAAAAAAATATTATTTATTAAGGAATGTAGTTGAAAGAGCATGATATTGTAAACATGAGTTTCAGCAATAAAATAAAAGAGAGAGAACATGAAAAAGTCAACAAGTTTATGAGTTATGAGGGAAAAGCTTCATCACTGCACAGAAAACTGCCACCATTTTGAATTTTGGAAAAAAAAATTTTTACCGTAAAAATATTTTTTTCATATAGCAGGACAGTGTTTCACACATACCAATTTTCATTACTGTACAAGATACATCCTTCTACTCCATATTTCACGGTCTCTGCAGCTCATCTCTGGAACTCTCTACCACAACATGTCAGAGACTGTCGGACATTGTCTAGTTTCAAAAATAAATTAAAATTGCACTTTTTCAATTCAGATTCCTTTCAGTTATAAGCCCTTTTCTCTGCGATAGCTTTGTAAAAATATAGGCTATGTATTTCTTTTTCCTTCCTTTCCCCTTTTTGTTCTCTTTATCAGCCGATGAATTTATTATCATAGCCTTTTTATTGTGAATTTTATTTAATTTTCGTATTTATTTTCTTTTTTATTATTATTTTATTACATTCCATTTTGTTATATTCTTCCTTACGTTTTCCATATTAACCATTTGTACTAAATGAGTTGCTTTCATTATATTCCAATGTATTTCACTTTCTTTTTTTCTATTATGGTATTATTTTCATGTTGTTTAGTGTCGATTTTATTATTATTATTATTATTATTATTATTATTATTATTTTTTTTTAAATATATTAGTATTCTGTTCTTTAACTTTTTGTTAAATTTTAACTGCTTGTATACTTTGTGACCTGGTAGAGTGTAAGAGAAGGCCCTATGGCCTTAACTCTGCCAGTATAAATAAAGCATTATTATTATTATTATTATTATTATTATTATTATCATTATTATTATTATACATTGATAAATGAAAAAAAATGTTGACTATTTAAAAAAAATTTACTGCTGTAAGCTGTACCTAACCCAGGGATGCAGAACTGTGGAGGAGGGATGGAAGCATGGGGATACAATCTTCGGCCTTCAATGATGTATCTGTGGCGTTTCGTAAGCAAACTGAATGGATATCCCTTCTCCCCCTACCATGTCCAGTGACACGAGGGTTGAGTTACGTGTTTCGGCTTGTGACGTTTGCCACAATTGTAGCACAGTTTTGCATTCCTGACCTAACCTCTTAATCTGAACCATTTTCGCTACAGATTGACAAGTCATCTGATGCATCACTCCTATCAGTACGCGCTGCTATTGGCTGAAATTTGGGAAGGAGGAGGTGAATAGTATATTGTGTCAGTCTTTAATATTGACGCATGCGCAGACCAACGGAGTTTTGTAAGTTGTTCTCCTATAACTTCGTGGTCTAAAATGTTTTACTTATTGATTAATTTATTATGACTTAGAGTCCTTATCACTAAAGAACGCAAATGGGGTGCGTATTGAAGGAATATAAGTTTACTATACGGAGTGGTTTATCTTGAGATATTTAAAACAAAAAAGCTAATATAATTTTGCTCGTTTTTGCTTCCTTTCCGAGATGAAAATTGTTTTATATAAAATATTTCATACCGTGTTTTGGGAAAGCCATTGATCTTATTCCCAATATGCACCGTCAATTTAAGGGAACAATGTATTATGACAATAAATGATTAAAACAAATTAGTTCCGTGCTATAGATGTGCAGAAATTTGATCCGAACAAATGTAACTTTTTCTTCTAAAAAGGAATTTTAAAATGTTTAAATTGTTCCGATCAAATTTCTGCAAATTTAAGGGACAAAACTAAAATTCTTTCAATAATTTATTATCATAATACACTGCTCTCTTAAATTGACATTGCATATTGGGAATAAGATCAATGGTTTTCCCAAAACACGCTATGAAATACTAACTTACTTACTGGCTTTTAAGGAACCCGGAGGTTCATTGCCGTCCTCACATAAGCCCGCCATTGGTCCCTATCCTGAGCAAGATGAATCCATTCTCTTTCATCATATCCCACCTCCCTCAAATCTATTTTAATATTATCTTCCCATCTACGTCTCGGCCTCTCCAAAGGTCTTTTTCCCTCCGGCCTCCCAACTAACACGCTATATGTATTTCTGGATTCGTCCATACGTGCTACATGCCCTACCCATCTCAAACGTCTGGATTTAATGTTCCTAATTATGTCAGGCGAAGAATACAATGCGTGCAGTTCTATATTGTTGTAACTTTCTCCATTCTCCTGTAACTTCATCCCTCTTAGCCCCAAATATTTTCCTATGCACCTTATTCTCAAACAACCTTAACCTATGTTCCTCTCTGAAAGCGAGAGTCCAAGTTTTACAACCATAAAGAACAACGGTAATATAACTGTTTTATAAATTCTAACTTTCAGATTTTTTGCCAGCAGACTGGATGATAAAAGCTTCTCAACCGAATAATAACAGGCATTCCCCATATTTATTCTGTGTCTAATTTCCTCCCGAGTATAATTTATATTTGTTACTGTTGCTCCAAGATATTTGAACTTCTCCAACTCTTCAAAAGATAAATTTCCAATTACACGCTATGAAATAGTTTATATAAAACAATTTTCATCTCGGAAAGGAAACAAAAACTAGCAAAATTATATTAGCTTTTTTGTTTTAAATATCTCAAGATATAATCACCTGAAATTAATAAAATTACTTACGGTTCACCCTGTATATCGATGATATAGACTACAGACATTATAAGTCAATTCCTGGCCAAAATTGAGATATGGTAATATAATATAACGCTAAATCTTCATTCTGCACAAGTGATGTATGTATCGCAGTTTATTGTATTATATGGGCATTATTTTGTGAAAAGTTGTATTTTGCTGCATTATTGTAAAAGATGTATGCAACAGGGAACACTTCTTTCAAGGTTTCCCGAAAGTTAGCCATCGATATAAACAAGTATGGACAACTTTTGTAACAATGTTGTCTCACAGTTTGATAACATTAAATAAAATAGAGATGGTACATAAAGGAATGTTACCTCCATAAAAGGGCCTGGATGTATGAAAAGTTTATCGGAATATGAAAACTTAAAGTTGTGTTTATATGGAAATAAAACTGACAAGTTGTTTTATGAACAGTGTTCTAGCCTTTGTAGCTCGCAAGTCAAACTACAGCCTATCACTTTTCTATGCATAGGATCTGCTGAATGGTATAGGGTGACCCACAAGTTCCTTATCACATTTGTTATCATAGTTATTTAATGTTGCTGATCATGTGGTCACAGGTTAAGGTACGAAACTGTGACTATGATCGTAGGTTCAAATCCCTCATTGAGCATAGGTGTTTATTCGTTGTTAATGTTCTCATAGATTTCAAAAAGACATATGACTCGGTTAAGAGGGAAGTATTATATGATATTCTTATTGAATTTGGTATTCCCAAGAAACTAGTTCGATTAATTAAAATGTGTCTCAGTGAAACATACAGCAGAGTCCGTATAGGTCAGTTTCTATCTGATCCTTTTCCAATTCACTGCGGGCTAAAGCAGGGAGATGCACTATCACCTTTACTTTTTAACTTCGCTCTAGAATATGCCATTAGGAAAGTTCAGGATAACAGGCAGGGTTTGAAATTGAACGGGTTACATCAGCTTCTTGTCTATGCAGATGACGTGAATATGTTAGGATAAAATACAGAAACGATTAGGGAAAACACGGAAATTTTACTTGAAGCAAGTAAAGCGATCGGTTTGGAAGTAAATCCCGAAAAGACAAAGTATATGATTATGTCTCGTGACCAGAATATTGTACGAAATGGAAATATAAAAATTGGAGGTTTATCCTTCGAAGAGGTGGAAAAATTCAAATATCTTGGAGCAACAGTTACAAATATAAATGACACTCGGGAGGAAATTAAACGCAGAATAAATATGGGAAATGCGTGTTATTATTCGGTTGAGAAGCTCTTATCATCCAGTCTGCTGTCCAAAAATCTGAAAGTTAGAATTTATAAAACAGTTATATTACCGGTTCTTCTGTATGGTTGTGAAACTTGGACTCTGACTCTGAAAGACGAACATAGGTTAAGGGTGTTTGAGAATAAGGTGCTTAGGAAAATATTTGGGGCTAAGCGGGATGAAGTTACAGGAGAATGGAGAAAGTTACACAACACAGAACTGCACGCATTGTATTCTTCACCTGACATAATTAGGAACTTAAAATCCAGACGTTTGAGATGGGCAGGGCATGTAGCACGCATGGGCGAATCCAGAAATGCATATAGAGTGTTAGTTGGGAGACCGGAGGGAAAAAGACCTTTAGGGAGGCCGAGACGTAGATGGGAGGATAATATTAAAATGGATTTGAGGGAGGTGGGGTATGATGATAGAGACTGGATTAATCTTGCACAGGATAGGGACCGATAGCGGGCTTATGTGAGGGCGGCAATGAACCTTCGGGTTCCTTAAAAGCCATTTGTAAGTAAGTAAGTAATGTTCTATTGTTCTAAGTGGAATACTGTCGTTTGTGTATATACAGGATGTTTCCGAGGCGGTGTTAGAAACTTTCAGGGATGATGGCGAAGGGCAAATGTATGAATTTGAGATAAGGAACCCTGGTCCGGAATTGAACGAGTCGAAAGTTACAAGCAAAAATAGTTGTGTGGAAATGAAATAATTTTATTCCTCTGTACACTTTATTTATGTGTATTTATCTGTACATCTTACACATACTGTATTCATCTGACGTTGTTTACGTTGTCTACTTACAGTATTCCATTCAGTGCGCTGTCTGAGGGATGGGGACAGGAAACTACACTAAAGCAATGCAGATAGCGTAATGTGTAACGGACATGGTCGGTCCTGATATGCACGTCTGTAGACAGCAGTGTATGTGTACAAGTTGCAGTGTCCAGTCGATCAGTCCTAGTGAAATGGAGGAGTACACGAGAGCGGAATAAGCAGACCTGATTTTCGAATACGGAAGAGCCAATGGGCACAGTAGACAAGCTCACAGATTGTATCGGGACAAGTACCCACATAGGAGACATTCGGCCCATACCATTTTTTCACAACTGTTCCAAAAGTTAAGGAAAGGAGGGCACGTAGTGCCAAATTACAATTCCATATGCACACAACTAAACTTACAATCAACATTGACCTGAAATAGCTATTGCTTTACTCCCACATGAAAAGCTCACTGATCGTCCTGACATTGCTACTTGTGTTTTCGCGTTGAAACTCAAAACCTAAAGGTAGATAGGTTCAAGAAAAAGTATTTGGCTTAAAAATAACCATTCAGAGGAATATGTTTAATTATTATGGACGCAAATAACATTCAAAATGCGTAATATTCTTCATTGAAAATAAATCTGAATTTTTTTTATTTGAACGTCTAATGAACTTAGTTTGCAGCATTTGCTGCACACGCCACTAGTTTTAATATGACTATTACACTCTTACTACGTCATACTACTTTTGACCAATAAAACGGTACGAAAGGACGTATTTCAACCAATCATGGCTGCTTATCGCACAATTTTATCGCGTCCCTAGCATTTGTTTAATTTTATCGCGTCCCTAGCATTTGTTTAATTTTATCGCGTCCCTAGCATTTGTTTATTTTTTATCACTACCCTAGCATTTGTTTCTTTGTTTGCCAACATTTCAAACTGCACTGGTCTGGACGTCAAAAAACAGAAAATTACAAACCACTCCAGTCGATGCACAGCAGTTTCAAATATGACTCGCATTGGCATTCAAGAACAAGAATTAATAAAGCTCACTGGTCATATATGAAGAGCACCATTCGGAAATCCTGAATAAGTTGAGGGATACACCAAGTTCACTTCTTTTACGCACACTTCCAATATAACATCAACTGAACCACCAATCACCAAAACATTCAAATTTGAAAATTGTACTTTCAATAATTGTTTCTTTCAAAATTATTCATGTTTATTTTTTTATTTCATCATCGTTAATTAAAACGTTTCTTGTTTAATTCATCATCCCTAATTAAAACTTTTCTAACACTTGTTTATATTATTTAGGTTATGTTTATTATAGCTTCTCCTATATGATATTATGGATAGTAACGTATCAGAGATTGTTTAATACTAAGATTTATTGAAAATCATCTGTCAAGTGACGTTGATTACTGGGATCCGGATGATTGAAGTGGAATGCAAATGTTTTAATAAAAATGAAACTGAATCAACAAAGTCTTCTTGACTAGTAACCGTCCACAGAGTTCAATGAAGATTCCATAGTTGGCACAACTGATAAGAAAAGTTATTCATAACACACTACTGCCATCTATTAGCGTAATATTTATAATGTTGAGATGGTACAAATTTGAAGACAGTTTTGTATTTTCGTAAGTCAATTAATATTTTATTGTATTGGAGCACTTTATTACTTCTAATCTTTATATACTTTCTTCTAATCGTGTAACAGTCAATTAAATCCCACTTGAGTTTTGATTTTCTCTAGATAAATCAAAATCTCTAGTGAGATTACCGTTGATAATACATGTTTTTTTTAAATTTAGTGGAAAATTGTCCTATTTAAATTTTACACTGTCACAGACACACAAAAATCAAGTCTTTTCATTATACTAATTTTTATCGCGAATTAATTATCTATTATTAAGCCTACTAAGTAAAATCTTCAACTGATTCAAGCGAATTTCAGCTGTTTTCTTATCCCGCTTTACTGCAGTACGCGGCAAGTAGCTATGGAGACGAAAACAAAAGACACGACACAGGATAAGGAAGACGTTCAAGTGTTCGCCGCCCCACGACTCGGCCGCTGATTTAAGCGCCTGCTAACAATGCAGCCCGCAGTGCAGGTGGCGTTTGTTCGCACAAGAGCGGAGAATGCATCTCGCAAGTGGAATGGAAGGGTGGAGACAACCAGAAACCCAACAATTTCAACTTCATTTTTCTCCCTTCTATCTTCTATTTTTAGTCTGTACGGAAATCAGTGAACATTGTGGAGTATATAAAGGAGAGGGGGTTGTGGAGGGGGGGGATGGGGTGAGTCGAGAGATGAGAAAGGAAAGCGCTTCGATCTGAAAAAATGAATAGGTTCCTTTCTTCGCAGCCATATGTTGCGATCTGTTGTTACAGACTCGGTCCTAACAAGAAATCACACAGAACAAAAAACTATGCTTTTCGATTTGCAATCCGCTGTCAATATTGTAGTTTTAGAGCAATGTTCTTTGCGATAGATCGAGCGATAGCACTTTTAGTTTCAAATTCAGCGGACCTGGATTCCATCCTCGGTATGGGACTAGAAATTTACTCTGAATTATTTGGATTGGGTGTGTGTATTTCGCCTTGTCTTTAGTTTGCTTAAGGGACGTAAAGAATCATGGGCGTTCCGTGATCAGGAAGTTGCACCAAGTGTGAACTAATAATAATAATAATAATAATAATAATAATAATAATAATAATAATAATAATAATAATAATGTGTATGTATTTATTCACACTGCAAATGGGTATATACCCGGTGGCAGTGGTAACTAATTACACGCAATAATGACAATAATAAACACAATTAATAAAAAATACAATTAATAATAATAGTAATAATTAATACTATTACTACTACTACTACTATTACTACTACCACTAAAGGTAAAAAAGGTAAAGGTATCCCCGTAACATGCCATGAAGGCTTTCCATGACCTCGGCACTAGAATGAGGTGGTGTGGTCGGCACCACGCTCTGACCGCCTTTTACCCCCGGGAAAGACCCGGTACTCAATTTTATAGGAGGCTGAGTGAATCTCGGGGCCGTTCTGAAAGTTTGGGAACGAGAAAAAATCCTGTCACCACCTGGGATCGGACCTTCCAGTCCGTAGCCAGCTGCTCTACCAACTGAACTACCCGGCCGCCATCTAATAATAATAATAATAATAATAATAATAATAATAATAATAATAATAAGAGGGAGCATCCTAAATTAAATGAAGCACGATCACTTAAAATAACATTTAAAGTAAATCCAATTTGTACCTAACCCCAAGTTCGAACTAAAACCCACGAGTATGATAAGTTCATACCTGCACAAGTACCTTTCAGCACTTCACTCATTTCGCTGACAACTCACTCACTGCACTGGAACTACGACACATTTCACTGATACTATCCTGATTTCACTAACACTTCTAAAACTATAAACTATAAAGCTTCACTGACACAAACACACTTCACTTACACAACACACTTCACTGACACAACACACTTCACACTTCATTGACACAACAAACTTGACTGACACAACACACTTCACTTCACTGACACAACACACTTCACACTTCACTGACACAACACACTTCACACTTCATTGACACAACACAACACACTTCACACTTCACTGACACAACACACTTCACACTTCATTGACACAACACACTTCACACTTCATTTACACAACACACTTCACACTTCACTGACACAACACACTTCACACTTCACTGACACAACACACTTCACACTTCATTGACACTTCACACTTCATTTACACAACACACTTCTTCACCGATACAACACTTCAAATAACAAAACATCAATTACACCCTTTAAATAGTGTGTATAATATACTACCGTCTATTAGTAAGGTCCTTAAGCCTATTTTAAATACATTTTTGGTTGTTGGTAAAGCCTTTAGTAAGTGTGCAGGTAAAGCATTCCAGTCTCTGATAGTACGATTGAGAAAAGAAAACTTTCCAGTGTCTGTCCTCTGACTTCTTTCCCTCAATTTATATGAGTGGTCGTTCCTTGAAGAGTAATTTGGCGGCTGCAACCTATTTTTTATGTCTCTACAGACAGGCTCACCTCTGTATGTTTTGAACAGTGCGCATAATCGAATTCGCGTTCTCCTGTCCGTGAGTGTGTCCCATTTTAATGGTGAATTACTACGACAACACTTAAGCGGCCGTTATTGAATCTTTATTTAATAATAATAATAATAATAATAATAATAATAATAATAATAATAATTTCTGAAGTCGAAATTGAGGTAGAAAAGCTGAAAAGGAACAAGTCTCCTGAAATTCCAACAAAATTAATACAAGAGAGTGGAAACGTATTAGCTGGTGAAATTTATAAGATTGTACTTGCTATTTGGTCGAAGGAAATTGTACCAAAACAGTGAAAGAAGTCCTTAATTGTAGACCTACCTATCTTCAAGAAGGATGAGAAAAGACTAACTGCAGTACGTTTGGAGGAATATCACTTTTATTGATGACGTACAAAATTGTGTCCAATATTCTTTTGAGAAGATCAACTGCATATTATGTACATGAAATCCAATTTTAATCTACTTTATTTATTACAGAAAAAAATAATTGAAATATGTCTGCATAAACCTATTGATTTTCCATCTCAAAAATTGTTTTTAGACTCTAATGTTCTTAACATAAGACACATTTTTTATATTGTATTAATAAAATTCATACATAAGACTCGAAATAATTTTGAATTGTATTCTCAAAGTTATGAAACAAAAGTTATAAATTCTTTAAGATTGTTTGAACCAAAATGCAACACTGCTACAGTATTTAATCCTAGTAGTAATTTAGGCCCTAGTATATAACACAAATTTATATTAAATATCCTAATCTTGTCAATTCTAATAGTTATAGTATTAAGTTTAAAAAGTTATGTAAGGATTTTTCAATTATAAAAATTGGAAATTTGTAAATTTAAATTTATATATTCTTATTGCGTAGTAGACATAAGACAAACTGTATTATATACTTCTTAATGTCAATTCAGGAATCCGCCCCTGAGCACGAGTTCTACTCTTTCAGGGTCGAGCTAAGGTTTTTCTGTATATATTATATTTTATGTTACAATTATGAGCAAAATGATAAATAAATAAATAAATAAATAAATAAATAAATAAATAAATAAATAAATAAATAAAAAAATAGACACACAGACAGACAGACAGATTAGATAGATAGATAGATAGATAGATAGATAGATAGATAGATAGATAGATAGATAGATAGATAGATAGATAGATAGATAGATAGATAGATAGATAGATAGATAGATAGATAGATAGATAGATAGATAGATAGATAGATAGATAGACAGACAGAGAGACAGACAGACAGACAGATAGAATAGAATAGAATAGAATAGAATAGAATAGAATAGAATAGAATAGAATAGAATAGATTAGATAGATAGATAGATAGATAGATAGATAGATAGATAGATAGATAGACAGACAGACAGACAGACAGACAGACAGACAGACAGACAGACAGACAGACAGACAGACAGACAGACAGACAGACAGACAGACAGACAGACAGACAGACAGACAGACAGACAGACAGACAGATAGATAGATAGATAGATAGATAGATAGATAGATAGATAGATAGATAGATAGATAGATAGATAGATAGATAGATAGATAGATAGATAGATAGATAGACAGATAAGATAGATAGACAGATAAGATAGATAGATAGATAGATAGATAGATAGATAGATAGATAGATAGATAGATAGATAGATAGATAGATAGATAGATAGATAGATAGATAGATAGATAGATAGATAGATAGATAGATAGATAGATAGATAGATAGATAGATAGATAGATAGATAGATAGATAGATAGATAGATAGATAGATAGATAGATAGATAGATAGATAGATAGATAGATAGATAGATAGATAGATAGATAGATAGATAGATAGATAGATAGATAGATAGATAGATAGATAGATAGATAGATAGATAGATAGATAGATAGATAGATAGATAGATAGATAGATAGATAGATAGATAGATAGATAGATAGATAGATAGATAGATAGATAGATAGATAGATAGATAGATAGATAGATAGATAGATAGATAGATAGATAGATAGATAGATAGATAGATAGATAGATAGATAGATAGATAGATAGATAGATAGATAGATAGATAGATAGATAGATAGATAGATAGATAGATAGATAGATAGATAGATAGATAGATAGATAGATAGATAGATAGATAGATAGATAGATAGATAGATAGATAGATAGATAGATAGATAGATAGATAGATAGATAGATAGATAGATAGATAGATAGATAGATAGATAGATAGATAGATAGATAGATAGATAGATAGATAGATAGATAGATAGATAGATAGATAGATAGATAGATAGATAGATAGATAGATAGATAGATAGATAGATAGATAGATAGATAGATAGATAGATAGATAGATAGATAGATAGATAGATAGATAGATAGATAGATAGATAGATAGATAGATAGATAGATAGATAGATAGATAGATAGATAGATAGATAGATAGATAGATAGATAGATAGATAGATAGATAGATAGATAGATAGATAGATAGATAGATAGATAGATAGATAGATAGATAGATAGATAGATAGATAGATAGATAGATAGATAGATAGATAGATAGATAGATAGATAGATAGATAGATAGATAGATAGATAGATAGATAGATAGATAGATAGATAGATAGATAGATAGATAGATAGATAGATAGATAGATAGATAGATAGATAGATAGATAGATAGATAGATAGATAGATAGATAGATAGATAGATAGATAGATAGAATAAATGTTCTCCAGAGAGCTCCGATTTCACAAGCGTATTGTCTCTCCTTTCAAGGAATTCTCATTACCCTCGCTCCACGTCTACGCGTATCTTTTCCTCAAGTTTCTGCAGTTCCATACAATAACAGAGAGCAAGACAACATGTCCTCGGAAAAGCTATAATTAATTCCAGTACAGGGAGAGAGCGTCCCGTATCGAATCCTACCATTACTGCATTGTGCGCGCACGATTGTCCCTAGGCACTGAGAAGGGACTGAATATCGTCACGTGTGCGTGCTGAATTGGATATTCACACTTGGTTACAGATTCTTGGTCATGAACACCGGACCTCACGTAATGCTGGTCATCTAATTTATGCTGGCCTCGCAATGACTGTAAGATGTTCCCCGTCTGTGGCTCAAGTATTAACTTCCTGGCCTTCCACCCAGGCATCCCGGTCTCGATCCCCGGACAGATCGTGATGAAATTTGTGGTGGACAAAGCAGAGTTTGCAGAGGGTTTTTCTCGGAGAACTCCTGTTTAACTCTATCATTCCACCAACACTCTTCACTTCACTCTCATTTCATCTATACCAGTGTTTCTCAAACTTCTTTGAAGTGGGGACCACTTTTTTAAGTCAGAACAGTCCGCGGACCACCTTACTGTTGTTCCCATGTAAAGCAAATTTATCATTTTTTGTAGTATATTTTAATACCAGTATACTTATATTTAAAAATATAATTAATTAATTTAATTAAATTAATTTTATATTAGTATTAACTAATTAAGCTAATATTAATAGAAAAAAATCATTTTTGTTTCTTTAATAATTCAAGGATATTAGAGTTTGGATAATCTTTAATTTGTTAACTAAAAAAAAAAAGAAATAATTGTTGGTACTAACATTAATGAGATGGATGAGCCTGCCGATTCTTGCACAGTTATTCTATATTTGGACGTATGCTGGTAAGCTTAAGTCGGAGATTGTCACATACATCGAGTCGATTTCGGTAGTCTACTTTGTTTTTATTAGAGTTAGTGATGAAAACCCTTTCTCACACAGATACGTAGAAGCAAACTGATAATCTCTAAAGTATCATTGTACAGTTCACTATATTCTCGTTTCACTTGTGATGCGGTCCAGAAATTAACCATACCTTCCGCTTGGAATTTCATTTTAAGTCCGGTCTCATTCGAGAGTTCAATTAACTGTTCTCTTTCACTCAATGAAAGATTGTTAGTTTCAATATCGCAATGAAAGTGATCACGAACCCGTGAAAATTCGTCATATTTACTTGGAAAATAAGTTTCAAATTGTGACCTCAGAGTTGTATTATTGGTGTACGATGTACAGTACGTGACCATTTCAATGTGCTGACTGGGTGTCAGCAAAACTATTAAGAAAGTCATAAATATATAAAAAGGTTCGGTCCTCTGTTATGAATTTGGGTGGTCCCGGACTGCTTTACAGGGGCGGAGCCAGATGTGCAGGGAAAAGATGGAGAGAAACACCACGTTCATAGTGCTTTAAATCCCTCTTTCATTGTTGAGAGTAGACGGATAGGGTAATAAATTTTGTGAAATGTCAGTACTAAGAGAAAAAGTGAAAGGCGATTGCCATGTGTCATTTCCAAACTCTGAGATTTTCAGCTATAGAGTGACACGCAATTCGTTCGAATTTTAATTTTCTTCTGCCTTTTTTGAAGGACCACAAGGGCAGACCTCGAGGACCACAGGTGTTCCGCGGACCATAGTTTGAGAAACGCTGATCTATACCATCATCATATATACAGGCTGTTCTGAAAAAAGGTTCCAATATATATATAGACAGGAGCTAGTATGGATCAAAACAAGAAATATGAAAACCTACAAACATCGGTCCAAAACCCCCTGTGATGACTGAGTAGTCAAACTTCCAGCCCGTCACGCAGGCGGTCTGTGTTCGAGTCTCGGTAACGCCTGGCACTTGTGGCGGACAAGGTCATAGTTGGGGTTTTCCTCGGAGTTCTCCCGTTTTATCCCATATTAGGCATCTACATCGTTGGTCCGTCACATTTCGTCATCATTCCATAGCATTCCCCGATCGCCGGCTGGCGACGCACGGAGGGGGCTGACCTAGGAACGAGTGGGGTCGTCTGCTCGAAACCTGGGTACGCAGCGATCCTTAATGTAGTCAGCCGGTGTGGTTTTGGGAATGCGCCTAGTTTGAGGGTTAGCGCAGTACATCGTAACAGGTCGCAGTGCTGGGCCGTACTGTCCCCCTCCTGTGGCAAGAGTGGGGCTAAGTCCGTCATTGACTTCTAGCAGAATGTAGTGCCCACAAGTGGCGTGGTAACACGTTAAAGTACAGAGTGTCCAACATGCCCGACTGTCCAACAGAACCTAGTTTACCCTATTTAATTTTTTAACGTGACATGTATTTACTTAAGGTGATATTTAATTTTTTAACGTGACATGTATTTACTTAAGGTGATATTTAATTTTTTAACGTGACATGTATTTACTTAAAGTGACATTTAATTTTTTAACGTGACATGTATTTACTTAAGGTGATATTTAATTTTTTAACGTGACATGTATTTACTTAAGGTGATATTTAACTTTTTAACGTGACATATATTTACTTAAGGTGATATTTAATTTTTTAACGTGACATATATTTACTTAAGGAGATATTTAATTTTTAACGTGACATGTATTTACTTAAGGTGATATTTAATTTTTTAACGTGACATGTATTTATTTAAGGTGATATTTAATTTTTTAACGTGACATATATTTAGTTAAGGTGATATTTAATTTTTTAACGTGACATGCATTTACTTAAGGCGATATTTAATTTTTAAACGTGACATGTATTTATTTAAGGTAACATTTAATTTTTTAACGTGACATACATTTACTTAAGGTGATATTTAATTTCTTAACGTGACATGCATTTACTTAAGGTGATATTTAATTTTTTAACGTCACATGTATTTACTTAAGGTGATATTTAATTTTTTAACGTGACATGTATTTACTTAAGGTAATATTTAATTTTTTAACGTGACATTTATTTACTTAAGGTGACATTTAATTTTTTAACGTGACATGCATTTACTTAAGGTGATATTTAATTTTTAAACGTGACATGTATTTATTTAAGGTAACATTTAATTTTTTAACGTGACATACATTTACTTAAGGTGATATTTAATTTCTTAACGTGACATGCATTTACTTAAGGTGATATTTAATTTTTTAACGTCACATGTATTTACTTAAGGTGATATTTAATTTTTTAACGTGACATGTATTTACTTAAGGTGATATTTAATTTTTTAACGTGACATATATTTACTTAAGGTGATATTTAATTTTTTAACGTGACATATATTTACTTAAGGTGATATTTACTTTTTTAACATGACATGTATTTACTTAAGGTGATATTTATCTTTTTTACGTGACAAGTATTTATTTAAGGTGACATTTAATTTTTTAACGTGACATATATTTACTTAAGGTGATATTTAATTTTTTAACGTGACATGTATTTACTTAATGTGATATTTAATTTTTAACGTGACATGTATTTATTTAAGGTGACATTTCATTTTTTAACGTGACATGTATTTATTTAAAGTGACATTTAATTTTTTAACGTGACATATATTTACTTAAGGTGATATTTAATTTTTTAACGTGACATATATTTACTTAAGGTGATATTTAATTTTTTAACGTGACATGTATTTACTTAAGGTGATATTTAATTTTTTAACGTGACATGTATTTATTTAAGGTGACATTTAATTTTTTAACGTGACATATATTTAGTTAAGGTGATATTTAATTTCTTAACGTGGCATGCATTTACTTAAGGTAATATTTAATTTTTAAACGTGACATGTATTTATTTAAGGTGACATTTAATTTTTTAACGTGACATATATTTACTTAAGGTGATATTTAATTTTTCAACGTGACATATATTTACTTAAGGTGATATTTAATTTTTTAACGTGACATGTATTTACTTAAGGTAATATTTAATTTTTTAAAGTGACATGTATTTACTTAAGGTGACATTTAATTTTTTAACGTGACATATATTTACTTAAGGTGATATTTAAATTTTTAACTTGACATGTATTTACTTAAGGTGATATTTAATTTTTTAACGTGACATGTATTTATTTAAGGTGACATTTAATTTTTTAACGTGACATATATTTACTTAAGGTGCTATTTAATTTTTTAACGTGACATATATTTACTTAAGGTGATATCTAATTTTTTAACATGACATGTATTTACTTAAGATGATATTTTTTTAACGTGACACGTATTTATTTCAGTTGACATTTAATTTTTTAAGGTGACGTGTATTTGTTTAAGGTGATATTTAATTTTTTAACGTGACATGCATTTATTTCAGTTGAAATTTAATTTTTTAAGGTGACGTGTATTTGTTTAAGGTGATATTTAATTTTTTAACGTGACATGTATTTATTTCAGTTGACATTTAATTTTTCAAGGTGACATGTATTTATTTAAGGTGATATTTAATTTTTTAAGGTGACATGTATTTTACTTAAGGTAACATTTAATTTTTTAAGGTGACATGTATTAATTTAAGGAGATATTTAATTTTTTAACGTGACATGTATTTACTTAAGGTGACATTTAATTTTTAAGGTGATATGTATTTACTTAAGGTGACATTTAATTTTTTAAGGTGACCTGTATTTATTTCAGTTGACATTTAATTTTTTAAGGTGACATGTATTTATTTAAGGTTACATTTAATTTTTTAAGGTGACATGTATTTACTTAAGGTAATATTTAATTTTTTAACGTGACATGTATTTATTTCAGTTGATATTTAATTTTTTAAGTTGACGTATATTTATTTAAGGTTACATTTAATTTTTTAAGATGACATGTAATTTTTTTTTCTGACATGTATTTGTTTAAGGTGATATTTAATTTTTAAAGATGACATGTATTTATTTAAGGTGACATTTAATTTTTTCAGTTGACATGTATTTATTTAAAGTGACATTTAATTTTTTGAGGTGACATGTATTTATTTAGCCTGACGAGTTACTCCCTTGATTTGAATTGTAAATTACTTAAAATTAGCTTGTAATAGATTCTTAGACTAGAAATGTTTAGTTTAAATATAGTTCTGTTTATAAGTATGCATAAGGGTGTAATTATTTGACTTATTTGAACTGTTGTATCAGTGAAGCGTGGTGAATCAGTGAAGTTATGGTTTTACAGTGAATAGTTCTAATCAGTGATAATTTATAGTGTCAATGAAATGTGTTCTACAGTGTCAGTGAAATGTGTTATAGAGTGTCGTGAAATCCGTCATAGTGCCACTACAGTGAGTGATATATGAGAGTAAAGTGAAAGACTATTATCAGTACCAATGTGAAACTTATGTAGGGCCTAAATATATGTAGGCTAGGTTGTAATGTAAACCTAGGTTCACTTATTAATTAGGTCATTTTATGTATTATTAATTGTAATTATTGTGTAAAATTGTATTGTGTATTCTTATTGCATTGTGTATTGTATAATTGTATTGTGTATTGTAATTTTATTGTGTATTGTTTATATTGCACATACCACTGCCACTAGTTGCTTGCCCACTTGCAGTGTAAATAAATACATACATACATATTAAAGCTTGAATTAGTCTTTCGAAAATTAAACGCTCATCCAACCAGCCGTTCGCAATGGAAATAATTAATAATTTTTAAACTGCGTTAAACTCACTGAATTATGTTATCTACTGCTGAATGTCTACTTTTTTCTTTCAGGATACTTAAAATAGTCTAGTTAAAGTGGTTTTTAATTCTGTACATACTGGGCTTCAGAATAAACTTCCGTTGAAATTAGATTCTCAACTGTTATTCATTACTTGAATGTCTCTCCAAGAATCAATTCTCACTGCGATAACAATGTTTTTACTATCGACTTTCAAAATTATATTTAAGTTAAAACGTTCTCTCTTTGTTTTCGGAATAGAAAACATCAAGAGAGTTGAAACAAGCGCAAAAAAATTACTGCTTCTAATTACTTTGGGACTTCGTTTGTTTTCAATGAAGTTTCTGCTTCCTCTCTAACGTAACTCTCGATGTGTACGCATCATGATGCGATATTGTCTTCCTCCTGGTCTTCATGCACAGTTAACTTCGAAGTACTTTCCTGATGTATTTGAACAAAGAATTCAAGCAGAATTCCACCATAACAAACACAGAAACCAAGAAGTATTTACTCTGTTGTCTAGGGATGACGTCACAATATGAAGACAACTACGTAATGCTGTCATGTCGCCTTTGAATTGTAAGCTAACTGGCGAAGATTTAATTTCTTTTTTGGAAGGGGATATTTTAAGCAATTTTAATAAGATATTACTAGCAGATTACGTATTAAATTGAGAAAATAAGGATGCATCAATGCAATAAATCTTAATTACTGAGTGTTTCATTCATTTAGTATTATTTTCTAGGCAGGTCTTTCATTGCAAACACAGCTTTCTCCAAACTTTCCTATTTTATGCCTTCCTCTTCGTTTTCTCGTATGATCCATATATCTTGATGTCGTCTATCATCTGATATCTTCTTCTGCCCCGAACTCTTCTCCCGTTTACCATTCCTTCCAGTGCATCCTTCAGTAGGCAGCCAGTGACCCAACCAATTCCTTTTCCTCTTCCTGATCATTCTTTCTTCACCCACTCTTTCCAAAACAGCTTCATTTCTTATTCTGTCTGTTCACTTCACACGTTCCATTCTTCTCCATTCCCACATTTCAAATACTTCTATTCGTTTCTCTTCACTTCGTCGTAATGTCCATGTTTCTGCCCCATACAATGCCACACTCCATACAAAGCACTTCGCTAGTCTCTTCCTTAGTTCTTTTTCCAGAGGTCCGCAGAAGATGCTCCTTTTTATATTAAAAGCTTTCTTGGCCATTGATATCCTCCTTTTGACTTCCTGGCAGCAACTCATTTTACTGCTTGCAGTACACCCCAAGTATTTGAAGCTGTCCACTTGCTCTACTGCCTCATTCAGAATTCGCTAGTTCAACTTCTTTACTTTCCTTCCTATGATGACCATGGTTTTCGTCTTATTTGCATTTATCTTCATCCCACACTGATCACAGCTGTCATTAATATTTACAAAAATTTCAAATAAATACATAAATTAAACAAAAACGGATGCCAGCACATTTCGGATAAAATTACGGAAAAAACTTACCGTAAAATAAAACTGATCAACTTATAGCCTATACCAAACTTAAATAAATTTACGCAACATATGAAAAGAGTAATTTTTGAGTGGTAGGCAATCTAATCTAACTCAATCTAACCAATACTAACCTAAACTAATAATACTATTGATTTAAAGCAATCATATACAGTATGCTACATATTTTTTCTTTCATAAATCAATGTATAGACTAGTAATGTTTATTTTTCAATACTTTCATAACTTTGAAACTATACAGTTTCAGCGTCAGTTTATAAGAATTTTATTTTAAACATTTATAAAACATTAATTTACCGGTATTGTTATTTACACTACAATATTAAAGAATGTTTATATGCTACATTTTTAACTAAATTTCATGAAACATGCACTAAGTCGGTCTACAATATATGTTGTATATCTGACAGCGAATTTGTTTACATTTATTGAGAGTTAGGGGAGAGTCGGGGAGTATCGGACATCGGGTAATATCGGACAGTGAGTTTCTTTCATCTACCACACGATGATAGCACCTGATTGACATGGTTACGTTTCTGTGATGTCGCATAGAGAAACGTAACCATGTCATTCAGGTACTACCATATGATGGTAGATGAAAGAAGCGCACTGTCCGATATTACCCGATGTCCGATACTACCCGACTCTCCCCTAAGGATACATTAAATTATTCTTTTACTTCCATAAAGTTCAAGATGAGCAAAATTTGTTTAACAGATTATTAAAATTATATTTCTATGGATATTTTTTCCTCATTTCTAGAGCAGAATTCCTACTTTTAATTTAAAGATAAAATCTTTTGTTGTACGCGGACGATTCTGTAAGACGTTGGACTTTAACTAGCCCCATACATTCAGATCACTAATAAAAATGTTATAAAACATTCATTACGCAACGAGTTAGGTAATGGCACTTCTATTACGTAACTAGTTAGGTAATGATACTGCTATTATTTAACTGGTTGCGTAATGTGAACCGCAGATTAAATAAAATAAAATGGAATTGATTTTATTTGTTATAAACATTAATACCAATCTTCAATTTTTTTTATTTTTTATTTTTCACTTCATATCTTACGCGGGAATTCGATGGTAGCTACTAAATAATCAATTATAGAATTTGTAGCATTTTCAATACCTGAATCCTCGTTTGAACTCGTTTTAACGTTTGTTTATTTCTCCTAGTATTGCTCTTCTTTTGTCATAAATAGACTTCGTTGAATTGCCACACGCAGCATGCAATCAGGTTGTGGATGTACGGTAGTATAGAGGAGGTGAGCGACCGCCCGGTCTCGTAGTATAAGCAGTTCATGTTAAGAGTTGTGACCGGTCCAAATAGATAGAGCAGCTACAGCTAATGTATTCCTATATAAGCACTTGTTTTTGCATTACTGTGGTTGGAATAGTCAAAGCTTAACATTTGTTCAGTCCAGACAAGAATTCAATCAAACATACTACAATGAGAGTGTTGCTGTTCCAAATAATTGCCCCTGGAATACCCTTACCCCCGCAGCCAGTTTTGACACGTTGGGGAACGTGGTTTGATGCTGTTAATTATTATGCAGAACATTACGGAAAAATAATGGAGGTAATTGATGCATTGGATAGCACAGACAGTTCCGCTGTTGCAGCTGTAAAATCATTGCCTTCTCAACAGCTATTGGAAGATATTCTGTTCATTGATTCTAATTTTAAAATCGTGTCCAAAAGCATCATCCTGTTAGAATCGTCTAAGCTTCAACTTTCAGGAGCTCTTAATATAGTGGCTAAAGTATCACAAACCGTTATCCAAAATAACAATTCACTAATTTCAGAAAAAGAGAAATGTAATTTGAGAAACATTATTGCTAAAAATTCTGCCTATTCACAACTTCGTATTATAAATGATGTACCATCAGGTCACGACAAGACGTCTGAAGTTGGTGTACTAAAAAGTAGTGACTTTCCGTTCTTCAAATATGTACGTATTACATCGTGTGATGTTGAACGTACATTTTCCCAAAATAAAAACTGTTTCAGAGACCATCGGAGGAGGTTACTTTGCAGTCGCTCAAAATGTACGTAACTCTTAACTGCAATGCTCATATTCAAGGATGATGTTAGTATCACACATTCAATTTTAAGAGTTAATATATCTCACTATAAAATAATTGTGTATTTATATGTTTAGACATTTCCTACTTCAATGATCATTCATTACATTTCTTGAATGCAGGATACAGGTTTTATTTTAACCGCAGTATACTGCTCAGTGTTTACATTAGAGGTATACTCTATCCTTTGCACGCCCCCTTCTTATACAGTCTATACCGTGTGCGCAGTAAACCTTGCGATTCTCGTGGCAATTCCACGAAGTCTAGTTATAAACAAAAACCTATAGTGTTCAAAACTAATAAAACAAACATAAACGAATCGCCTCTAGCAGGAAGAGTCTAGTAATAATACAATCACCTCTTCACAAAAGACATGTTCAAAACTAATAAAAGTAATGTAATTACTTTTATACTCGACCATGCCGAAATGTAGTTATTATACACCTGGTAGCAGCCCTTTAATGGACCTCATTAAAGTTCACCTATTCATTAAAGTTCAGGTGTTCCACCAATCAGAAAACACCATTGTAGCAATATGAAAGCGCAAGTATCGATTATTCTCGGATACGCAATCGAAAGAAAACTAGCGAAACGTCACGGAGGCTGGAAATCCAATACTGTCGCAGGAGGTTATGTTCTGTTACTATAATAATTAGCGTTAATTGTAAATAATATTGAAATAAATTCAATTTGTCATCTCGTTTTTCAATGTATAAATCAATTTCAAGGTTATATAAAGATTAATGTTTATTTTACTCTCTAGATTATATCAAGGTCAATAACATTTGTGTCTCGGAAAAAATCAATAGTTTCGCGTCTGCGCACATCTCATAATTTACGAGATATTGCACAAGGTCAGTTCCGCTCTCCAGTCAGATAAGAATAACATGGATACTTATGAATAATTTCAAGTTAGAAATATGGTCGAGCATAAAAAGTCGTATGAAACTTGCCTATAATGGTAATTAAGACTCTCGTATGAAAATTATGAAACTCGCTTGCGCTCGTTTCATAAACATACTCGCGTCTTAATTACTACCATTATAGGCTCGTTGCATAATGTACTATTATTAAAAACTTAATTTTTATCAAAGTGGATAAAACGTTGCGGTCTCGTTTGACAACTTTTCAATCTTGTATTGTAATATGCAACATTACAATAGTCATATCGTAAATATCTATTATGCTCGACCATGCCGAAATGTAGTAATTATAGACCTGGTAGCAGTCCTTTAATGCATGTCATTAAAGTACACCTACTCATTAAAGTACAGGTGTTTTCACCCAATGACAACTCAGCTTACAGGTGTTCAGCCAATAACAAGTCAGCTTTGTACCGTTATAAAACCGCAAGTATCGATTATTCTCGGATATGCAATCGAAAGAGAATTAGCGAAAAGTCACGGAGGCTGGAAATCCAATACTGTCGCGGAAGGTTATGTTCTGTTACTATAATAATTAGCGTTAATTGTAAATAATATTCAAATAAATTCTATTTGTCATCTCGTTTTTCAATGTCGAATTCAATAATCAAGATTATACCAAGTTTAACGGGATTACACAAGGCCAATGACATTATTGTTCCTCGAAAAAAATCAATACTTTCGCGTCTGCGCACATCTCACAATTCACGACCTAGAACAAGGTCACTTCCGATCTTGTCAGATACAAATAATATGTATACATCTGCATACCGGTAATTTCAAGTTAGAAATATGGTCGAGCATAAAAAGTCGTATGAAACTCGCCTATAATCGTAATTAAGAAGCCCGTATGAGAATTATGAAACTCGCTTGCGCTCGTTTCATAAACATCCATACTCGCTTCTTAATTACTAACATTACAGGCTCGTTGTATAATGTACTATTTTGTATCTGCACAATACTCCCGTTTTTAAAAAACGTCTCCACAGGAAATGCGTAACATTATGATATGCGTCAATTGTAGCGTTAGTATTCCATGGCCTACTACAATTCAACCTTATGTAGTGGCGAAACTTGTATTTATAATAATGAGAAACTAGTAGAAGGAACAAAGAAAGGAAGAAAGAAAGAAAGAAAGAAAAAGAGAGAAAGAAAAAATAAAGAAAGTAAGAAACAAAGAATATAACAAAGAAATATAGGAAGGAAGAAAGAAAAGTCTCTACTTTTTTTTTATTTCTATTTCATACCTTAGGTCTAACGGTTCTCCCATGCTTAAATGGAGCTGATGTAATTTGAAGAATATTTCGTATTAGATTTTTTTTTATCGGACGCACACGTCGATGCTCCTTTACAACATTAATTCGTGCGTTTGTTGAATTTGAAGTTTTCACCCCTTCCTGTGAATCTGTTTGCAGTAAAAAGCTTCGCCCTCTCTGTTTCCCACATGGGAATCTACAGCAATATAAGGCCTGGCTCCTGTCTGTTACGCTTCCAAATTTCTCTTCCTCCACGCCGGAATCCCGACGAGACCCGCCATTCGTCAATGTAACTTCTTCCCTTTACCAAGGAAACCGCTCCTAATCCCACCTCCCGCATCCCCGCCTCTGTGAATCTCAACATGTATCAATCACACCTAACATCTCTGCATGCAATCAAGTGTATGGCAAAATTACTCACAGGCAAGGAAAACCCATTGGGAATGATAAATAAAACGCTGCTTCGCCATTACGCATGCGCAAGCCGTTGCTATAGCAACATATTTCTGCTGATAAATAGCCCAGTGGTGATAATGGATTCATTACCAAAGAGAAACAATGATTCATACGCAGATACAATAAGGCACGAAACAAAAGAGTTTACGCTCCATTTGGTTCTTGTATTTCAGTGATCGGAAAAGACGTCTACAATACAGCGATAGCAAAACACTGCGAGCTGTGTTCCATATTGCATACTAATGCGACATCGCTCGGAAGTTTATGAAAGTAAAATATGACAAAGAAGTGATAGAATTTTATTCTTAGCCGTCATCTTTTTATATTCTTCTATAAAGAAACGTCTGAATAAGTTATTTAATAAACTTTTCTTACTCCATGACTGATTCTATGTTTTATTATTATTATTATTATTATTATTATTATTATTATTATTATTATTATTATTATTATCATTAAAACTTATCGTATTTTAGAAAGAAAGTTAAAAATTATAGACAAAAATGGAATGGAACCAACTAGAAATACAAAGCCAACAAACCTCCTACATCTCTAGTAAGTATTAAATTACATAAATCTGATTGTTGTCTTATACAGTGTAAATGTCCGATTATTAAGGAGTCCTCTGAAGTTAAGTATTTAAGCATAATTTTCGACAGCCATTTAAAATGGAACCAACACATTAATTACCTTTGTAATAAATTACGTAAAATAATATATATTATTTTATTTTATTGAGGAATTACTTGTCAATAAGTTTGTTGCGCACAATATATTTAACTTTATTTCAATCGGTAATTATGTATGGAATTATAGGATGGGGTAGCTTATTTAAATCCAATTTTAATCCACTTTATTTATTACAGAAGAAAATAATTAAAATATATCTTCATAAACCTATTGATTATCCAACTCAAAAATTGTTTTTAGACTTTAATGTTCTTATCATAAGACAAATTTATTATATTGTATTAATAAAATTCATACATAAGACTCGAAATAATTTTGAATTGTATTCTCATAGTTATGAAAGAAAAGGTATGAATTCTTTAAGATTGTCTGAACCAAAATGCAACACAGCTACAGTATTTAATCATAGTAGTAATTTAGGCCCTAGTGTATATAACAAATTTATATTTAAATATCCTAATCTTGTAAATTTTAATAGTTATAGTATTAAGTTTAAAAAGTTATGTACGGATTTTTATAAAAATTTAAAAATGTATATATTCTTATTGCGTAGTAGACATATGACAAATTGTATTATATACTTCTTAATTTCAATTCAGGAATCCGCCCCTGAGCACGAGTTCTACTCTTTCAGGGGCGAGCTAAAGTTTTTCTGTATATATTATACTTACAGTACTTGTAATCTAATACTAATATGTATACTAATGTGTTCATTTTTATTTTTACTGTGTACATTTTTTATTGAATTATCTGCATCTGTATTTATGTGATTCGTATTTGATTCTAACAACATTAATATGTATTCCACTATGTTTATTTCTATTTTATGAGGTAAATTATATATATATCTGTCTCTTTTGATCTCATTATGTACCTAAATTGTATCAGTATGTAATTACTTAATTCCGATCTAGTTGTATGTTCAACTACGTAAGCAAGTTTTAATCCTGGTTGAGTGTAAGAGAAGGCCTTACGGCTTGACTCTGCCAGGTTGAATAAAGCCATTATTGTTATTAATATTATTATTATTAATATTATTATTATATTTTAGTTACATTAGCAAAATAAATAAATAAATAAATAATAAACTATGATCCTTTACGACAATGATCTTTAGGCAGTCCGCAGAAACAATGGTAACAGGTTACTAGCCCTAGTACAACAGGTATTTAAGTTCGATTTTCTTCTACCTTATGCCTATTGTCCTGCTTCGATTTTGTCTTAGGTGTGTCATTTTCTTTTGTGCTAGAATTAAATGCTAATTGTGTTGGCCTATTTCCTTTTCATCCTCTGATTGCGTGGAAGAGAAGGCCTTACGGCCTTAACTCTGCCAGAATAAATCAAACTTTATTACTATTATTATTATTATTATTATTATTATTATTGTTATTATTATTATATTATTATTATTACTATTATTATTTTGCTAGGGTTATGACCACATTACATCTACAAAGCAATTAATATACTTAATGTATAGATAAACCTCTATACATTACATTTTTGTGCCAAAAGTTTCACGAATGTATACACAATCATGTAAGTAATAATTTTTTTTTTTCCACAGATTTGATTTATAAGGACGTACTGTCTATAAACAAATGAAATGAGTTAGTGAATAAGTAACCATTTATGTACACGACACTGCTTGTTCTGTAACAAATGAAATATAAAATGGGGGCGGATTTTCGCAGCAGTCTGCAATGAACATTTGTAATATAATAAAAGAGCTAACTAACAAAAATGGAGATGTCGAAATGCTATGAATACGAAATTACAATATAACGCTAAATCGATTGCACAAAATCATTTCTCCATCCCATTCATTTGTCTATTTCTGCGTTATAAAAATACTGTTACCTTGACAACTACCCCAGAATTTCACATCGTCGTCCGTATCACTTTTGCATGTGGAAGAGGTAAATTTTTCATACTTTCCACAGCTCTTTTTCTTCGCTGCATGAATATATAATGGTAGATGTATTTCTGGCTTTGATCTATTTAGTCTTCTTTGTTGGTTTTTTAAGGTCATATATAACGAATTAATAGAAGAACTGCATAACTTGGACTAGAGAACTGAAAATAGAGTGGGTGGAGAGACGGGGGCCTTGGAAGATGAAGAAATGAGAGCGTACAACGCGAGAGGGTGAGAGACGGAGAATTGGGAAGAGAGAAAAAAAAATGTTTTTACTCCAGGGAGGTTGTTGAATGGGGAGAGAAAACGTAACGTAGACACGGAAAAAAAAAAAAGATAAAATTTCCAAAATACTGCAGAACATATAGAAACTTGGAAAGGGGGTGGGTGGATGAGCGGGTGGTTCTGGGGTTTGGGGTTTGGGGTGGAGTGAATGCTATGTAAATTGTAGACGGCTTTGTACAGTCCAAGTTTCACGAACTAGAGTAAGGGAAATCGAATTTTCCCAGCTAAGGAAAAGTACAGGGATCTAAGTTGCCTTTCGTGTTCGGTTAAAAAAAACTGTTGTTGGAGGGTTCAGAGGGAGGGGGTGGGAGTTGGAGGCGATTGTGGCCTAGGGGTAAGCAGGGGCAGTTAAAGTCGATGTTGATGCAATCGATTGGTTCCCGCAGAATCGGATGTACGCTGATCGCTGTGGACATTATGGACGACGGGAGTTACAGCATATTGTTACTACTTCCGGCACAACGACACACACAATGGCTGCCGCAGATGCCCAGATCAAAGTCACCGGGTAGCGCCTAAGTTATCCAACAAGGAAATACTTCCTACTGACTTCAGAACGAATATACCGGCTTTTATTTACATCAAGGACATCAAAACAGACTGGCTCGAGGCCATAGGCTGTATAAAAGCGAAAATATTCTGATGCTTTTGTAGTCAACTTTAACAATACTAGCACATGCAAGAGTTTCTCCGCTCAGTTACTGAGTCAGTGGTCAGTTTCATTGATTCATTCATGCACTCTGTCGGAAGGTCAACAAACGAAGAACCAACCAATATCATACTCTCTGTTGGTCAGTTACTGAGTTAGTCAATAAAGTTTTTCAGTCCGTGTAATGAAGTATATGAGTTATTCAACAATAAAATCAATCATTTGTGTAATTAACCAATACATGAGTTAGTGAGTCAACAATCAAGTCATTTATCTGTGTAATGAACCATTATATGAGTTAGTGATTCAACAATCGAGTGAATCATCTGTGTAATTAAATAGTATATCACTTAGTGAGTCAACAGTCAAGTCAATTATTTGTGTAATAAATCAGTATATGACTGAGTAATTCAACAATTAAGGCAATAATCTGTGTAATGAACCAGTATATGAGTTAGTGATTCAACAATCAAATAGTATATGAATTAGTGATTCAAAAATCAAGTGAATCATCTGTGTAATCAAATAGTATATGAGTTAGAGAGTTAACAATCAAGTCAATCATCTGTGTAAGAAATCAGTATATGAGTGAGTGAACAATTAAGACAATAATCTGTTTAATCAAACAGTATATGAGTTAGTCAACAATCAAGTCAATCATTTGTGCAGTAAATCAGTATATTACGAGTTAGTCATTCTAAAATCAAGGCACTAATCTGTGTAATGAACCAGTATATGAGTTAGTGATTCAACAATCAAATAGTATATGAATTAGTGATTCAAAAATCAAGTGAATCATCTGTGTAATCAAATAGTATATGAGTTAGAGAGTTAACAATCAAGTCAATCATCTGTGTAAGAAATCAGTATATGAGTGAGTGAACAATTAAGACAATAATCTGTTTAATCAAACAGTATATGAGTTAGTCAACAATCAAGTCAATCATTTGTGCAGTAAATCAGTATATTACGAGTTAGTCATTCTAAAATCAAGGCACTAATCTGTGTAATGAACCAGTATATGAGTTAGTGATTTAACAATCAAATGAGTCATCCGTGTAATCAAACAGTATATGAATTAGTGAACAATTAAGTCAATCATCTGTGTAATCAAACAGTAAACGAGTTAGTCAACAATCAATTCAATCATCTGTGTAATCAATCATTATATGAGTTAGCCAACAATCAAGTCAATCATGTGTGTAATCAATCATTATATGAGTTAGTCAACAATCAAGTCAATCATCTGTGTAATCAATCATTATATGAGTTAGTCAACAATCAAGTCAATCATCTGTGTAATCAATCATTATATGAGTTAGTCAACAATCAAGTCAATCATCTGTGTAATCAATCATTATATGAGTTAGTCAACAATCAAGTCAATCATCTGTGTAATCAATCATTATATGAGTTAGTCAACAATCAAGTCAATCATCTGTGTAATCAATCATTATATGAGTTAGTCAACAATCAAGTCAATCATCTGTGTAATCAATCATTATATGAGTTAGTCAACAATCAAGTCAATCATCTGTGTAATCAATCATTATATGAGTTAGCCAACAATCAAGTCAATCATCTGTGTAATCAATCATTATATGAGTTAGTCAACAATCAAGTCAATCATCTGTGTAATCAATCATTATATGAGTTAGTCAACAATCAAGTCAATCATCTGTGTAATCAATCATTATATGAGTTAGTCAACAATCAAGTCAATCATCTGTGTAATCAATCATTATATGAGTTAGTCAACAATCAATTCAATCATCTGTGTAATCAATCATTATATGAGTTAGTCAACAATCAATTCAATCATCTGTGTAATCAATCATTATATGAGTTAGTCAACAATCAATTCAATCATCTGTGTAATCAATCATTATATGAGTTAGCCAACAATCAAGTCTATCATCTGTGTAATCAAACAGTATATGAGTTAGAATAATTTCAAGGAAAAATTGTTCCGGGACCTGGTATCGATCCCAGGACCACTTCGCTTAGCGCGCGAACGCTATACCGACTGAGCTACCCCGGGAACTATACACGACATCCGTGTCCCGGAACAATTTTCCTTGAAATTATTCAAACTTGCTTTACAGGGAGCTACTACCTGAAAGCCAGCTTTGCACAGTATATGAGTTAGTCAACAATCAAGTCAATCATTCTGTAATCAAACAGTATATGAGTTAGTCATTGGATTGGATTGGATTCGGTGAAACACTCATTGCATTTCAGCGTTCAATAGCTATACTTAAGCGTTAAATAAATAAATAGAGTAAATAAATAAGTAAATAAATAAATGAATTAAAGAATGAATAAATAAATAAAAATAAATAAATAAACAAATAAATAAAAGTAAATAAATAAATAATTCACTTATAACGTGTTAAGGACTCAACACACTTCACTAAATAGGAACGGAATCACAACAATAGTCAACGGCCTGCTGATATCGTGAAAGATCCTACACATGCGGCATCATGTTGATCCTAGATTTTTTTTCCTCTCGTCCAATACCACCAGGTTGTCATCCTAGATTTTAAAGCGTAAATTGTGACGTATTAATTAATTCTTCCCGCTTAATTTTTCCGATTCCACTTTGTTTGAAATAGGCCTACATAATAATTTCAGTCACCTAAGCCCCAACCATAGTACGGAGAAATTGTGCCCAACGCAGTTATAAATCCTTAAATTGGCAAAACTTCGCTTCTCACACTAGTTTATTGAACCTTGTCGGACTGTAAAGAAAACAACTATCTCAATGCCCATATTTTATATGTTCTACAATATTATAGTATTGTGAAATTTTAATTTTCCTACCAATTTTTTTCTATTGTTCTATTAAAATTATAGCATACTAGTGGCTTGTGCAGAATATGCTGCAAACTAGACGTTTAAATAAAAATTTTTCAGATTTATTTTCAATAAAGAATACCAGACATTTTGAAAGTTATTTTCTTCCATAATAATGAAAATATGCTCGAAAAGACCCTTCCTGAAGGGTGCCAATTGTTCGCATATGCCGACGATGCTTTATTAATGTGTGAAGCCTAAAATATACCGATTCTGACCTCAAATACCAATTTAGCATTAGGTGGCCTGTATCAGTGGGGTTGTGAAAACAAGCTTCAATTCAATCCTCGGAAAACAAGAGCTATGATGGTCACAAGGAAACGCAAAATCATGCTGCCATTAATAAAAATGAATCAAGAAAATATAAAATTTGTTGATCAGATGTCTTACTTAGGTGTAATCCTTGATAAGCACTTGACATTCAGACCCCATCTTGAATATCTAGCTGCTAAATCCAATACACTACTTAACAGGCTGGCCTTTGCATCACGACCAACGTGGGGACTAAACTCAAGTGTGTTAAGAATTATATATAGAGGAGCAGTGGAACCTTTAGTGCTATATTGCCCTTCAGCTTTTCGAAAACGCTTCAGTATGCGTTGGGCCCAGAATAAATTAATACAAATCCAACGGGGTTTCGTTTTGCGCATCATAAAAACATATAGAACCATAGTCTACTATATACAGTCGCGAAGCTAGAGGTGTTTTTTTGCAAATCTCGTGATAAAGCGCTCCAAGCGGTTAGCAACTAGAAACAATAGACTGTCCATGATCGACTTTGGACTGTGTTGTATTTCTATCGAGTGCTAGGTCGTTACGTATTTCACATTGATGCTTGTGAAATGTTCGTTATTGGTTGTAATGAAAATGTTAATGGCTAAAATATAATAATTAGAATAATAATATGGGACAAGGAGGAGACGTTTGTAGTGCTATAAATAGTAGCAACAGTAAGAGAAAGAGGCCAGAGTTATCCTTTTTCCGATCTCCGAAAGATTCAGAAAGGTTCCAGGGTTTCCACAAGAATGCTGTGCAGAAACAAAACTCTTAATTTTGAAGTTCTTTGTGACTGTTAGAATACATTATATCCTTAAATTTCACAATGAAATGTTTGTCTAACCGAAAGGACATTAGATACCGGTTAAAGTTCTGCTAAATTTCCAGAGAAATAAAGGTTAGGTCTACTTTTTTTTCAGAGGATATATTTTTAATTGTAGCTATTAATTTTGTTATTATTTTTATGTTATTTTACTAAAGACGTAGAAAAATTAAGTTTGTTTTAATGAAATTTATTGATCACGTTTTATTTTCAATTCTGGTGGGATTATTATTGCTTAGGCCTACTTTTTTTTTCAAAGGATATGTTTTTAATTGTAGCTGTTAATTTTGTTGTTATTTTTATTTGTTGCTTTACTAGAGATGTAGAAAAAGTCTGTTACAATAAAATTTATTGATCACGTTTTATTTCCAATTCTGGTGTGATTATTATTGCTTAACCTCATCCCACTTTGTTAACTACGTAAGCCTACACTACAAGTACCGGTACACGTAAGTTACTCCTTTAATTCATATTTCCATTATTATTGTTGTAAAGGGAAATGCAAATTAATATTTATTGGTTCCATAGTTAATTATCGCTATAATCTTGAATGAGTGAAGCTATTATAGTAAATTTCAGTTCGTTTTGCACAAACAAAAATTATATTAACTTATTTCTTGCAGGTATCTTCGAGTTTATGGTGGAATTTAATATATTTCATTAAAATAATAAATTAACTTTATGCATTTAATATTTCAATAATGGAAGGAAGGTGTTAATTTTTCCAAAAGAACACAACGAAAGTGTAACATACTTTGTCGTCTGCTAGGAGAGAGATCTGCGATGATGAGGCGATAGTAGCGATCCTAGTGGTGGGCAACTACCCCTGTTTGCACTTTTACTACATATTGAGCTTCGCGACTGTATATAGTAGACTGTGATAGAACCATATCTACGGAGGCAGCGTTAGTGATTGCACGTATCGAGCCCTTATACTTGACTGGAACAACTAAAGCAGAAATTGCATTACTTCGAAAAGAACACACATATGAGGATACACTTTTAAAGATTGAGGTTGAGAAACCGGCCCATTTCTTAACATCCGGACATCCAGCTTATTTTCACGACTTCGTCAAATACACCAGATGCATGAGCAACCACAATGTACAGATCTGTACAGATGGATCAAAAATATCTAAAGAAGGTGCTACTGATCAGGTTGGATGCGCTTTTGTTGCATATTGCAACGGCCAAGAAGTGTACACACACACACACAGAGGAACAAACTTTCACCTAGATGCTCCATTGTGCAAGCTGAATTATTAGCTATTAATGAGGCACTGATATGGACTAAACTTAATAATTACAATTGTTGCATCTACAGCGATTCACAAACAGCCCTCAAATCAATAGATAATAAGTTTAACATAAATCCTCTGGCAGTGGAAATTAGAAGAAATGTCATACATTGCGGCAAACACATTTGCTTCTCATGGGTGCGAGGACACAGTGGAACAGCAGGAAATGAAAGGGCTGATGAACTGGCAAAGAGTGCTGCAGTTTCGAACTTAAATTTGAGCTATAGTCTATGTCCTTATTCATATGCAAAAAGAAAAATAAATGAGCACATAATAAATGGATGGAACAATCAGTGGCTGTGCAGTGCAGAGGGTTCAGTTACGAGAGAAATCTTCTTTCCTGGCGTCGACACCCGCTTAAATAGAAACCAAATTATACCGGATTTTATATTAACACAATTTTTATCGGGTCATGGGAAATTTGGGGCTTACCTAGAACGATTTAAATTGCATAAGGACAATGGCGATTTATGTGTCTGTCAGGAAGAACAGACTGTGGATCACCTTCTGTTTCATTGTCCAGTGTTCGAAAACAAAAGATTTATTTTGGTCGGACATTTCAATTTTTGTAATATAATATATGACAAACAACTATTCAATTTGTTCACAAAAACGTGCTGCTATAAAGAGTTTTGTAATTTTATATGTAATATATTTAAGAACTTATAAATAATTCAAATTATTGTAGTATATATGTGTTAATTTTAAGTAGCAAGACTGGGTTACCCACGTCAATGTAATTTTATATGTAATTAATTTAAGAACCTGTAAATAATTCAAATTATTGTAGTAGATATGTGTTAATTTTAAGTAGCAAGACTGGGTTACCCACGTCAATGTAATTTTATATGTAATTAATTTAAGAACCTGTAAATAATTCAAATTATTGTAGTATATATGTGTTAATTTTAAGTAGCAAGACTGGGTTACCCACGTCAATGTAATTTTATATGTAATTAATTTAAGAACCTGTAAATAATTCAAATTATTGTAGTATATATGTGTTAATTTTAAGTAGCAAGACTGGGTTACCCACGTCAATGTAATTTTATATGTAATTAATTTAAGAACCTGTAAATAATTCAAATTATTGTAGTATATATGTGTTAATTTTAAGTAGCAAGACTGGGTTACCCACGTCAATGTAATTTTATATGTAATTAATTTAAGAACCTGTAAATAATTCAAATTATTGTAGTAGATATGTGTTAATTTTAAGTAGCAAGACTGGGTTACCCACGTCAATGTAATTTTATATGTAATTAATTTAAGAACCTGTAAATAATTCAAATTATTGTAGTATATATGTGTTAATTTTAAGTAGCAAGACTGGGTTACCCACGTCAATGTAATTTTATATGTAATTAATTTAAGAACCTGTAAATAATTCAAATTATTGTAGTATATATGTGTTAATTTTAAGTAGCAAGACTGGGTTACCCACGTCAATGTAATTTTATATGTAATTAATTTAAGAACCTGTAAATAATTCAAATTATTGTAGTATATATGTGTTAATTTTAAGTAGCAAGACTGGGTTACCCACGTCAATGTAATTTTATATGTAATTAATTTAAGAACCTGTAAATAATTCAAATTATTGTAGTATATATGTGTTAATTTTAAGTAGCAAGACTGGGTTACCCACGTCAATGTAATTTTATATGTAATTAATTTAAGAACCTGTAAATAATTCAAATTATTGTAGTATATATGTGTTAATTTTAAGTAGCAAGACTGGGTTACCCACGTCAATGTAATTTTATATGTAATTAATTTAAGAACCTGTAAATAATTCAAATTATTGTAGTATATATGTGTTAATTTTAAGTAGCAAGACTGGGTTACCCACGTCAATGTAATTTTATATGTAATTAATTTAAGAACCTTTAAATAATTCAAATTATTGTAGTATATATGTGTTAATTTTAAGTAGCAAGACTGGGTTACCCACGTCAATGTAATTTTATATGTAATTAATTTAAGAACCTGTAAATAATTCAAATTATTGTAGTATATATGTGTTAATTTTAAGTAGCAAGACTGGGTTACCCACGTCAATGTAATTTTATATGTAATTAATTTAAGAACCTGTAAATAATTCAAATTATTGTAGTATGTATGTGTTAATTTTAAGTAGCAAGACTGGGTTACCCACGTCAAATGAATTCTCATTATAATAATATTAACTCAGGCTATAACTATAACCCTAATATACTTTCGGGTAAAACAGGGTTCAAGAAAATGTATATTCAAATAATAATGAAACATACTCCCTCTGAATGTTTTTTTTTATGCCAAATACTTTTTCTTGAACCTATCCACCTTCTGGTTTCGAGTTTCAACGCGAAAACGCAAGTAACAATGTCAGAACGATCAGTGGGTTTTTCATGTAGGATTAAAGCAGTAGCTATTTCGTGTCATTGTGGATTTTAGGTGAATGTTAAAAAAATGTCAGGTTTGCTATGCTTTCGAAGAATAGACATAGCATCTTGGTATAGCTGCTGCATGTAGAGCTTGAAATGTAGAGGGTAAAATCATTTCATTCTGTTAAGAGATCTTGCTGAAATGATCGGGAGACTACAAAATTTTCTAGGCCTCTTATTTTTATCAGTTAGTAATACCTTTTGGGTTTTCGTTAGGAACTGTAATTTTTGCGATCTCTCGAGCCAATACTAAAGAGAATGACGCATATAAATATCTACATCACACCGCCATTAAGTATATGAAAAAGACCTAATAACTATAAAAATATTTCATTTTTAATAATATTATTTTACGTAAGTTTTGTAGTTATATATATATATATATATATATATATATATATATATATAAATTATGGAATTGAAGATCTAATTTCAGATATTCTCTACATCTACTTACATAACCCCAAAACGTTTCACTTTCATATCATCAATATAGCATTTATATATATATATATATATATATATATATATATATATATATATATATAATTAATGAAAAATAGTCACATCATGGTATTAACTATAATAACATTTCATTTCTAATAGTAATAATGTCATAAAACCACCTCAAGTTTGTAGATTTTAATATCGAATACATAACTGCACTGAGAAAATTACACACCACAGAATCAGACCTGTAAATTATTTTTAGTAAGTCTTGAAGATTTTAATAACCAATTGAATTTCAGCTCTAAATATGTCAGCAATCCTGCAGGTCATGGCCTTCGTGTAATAGCCTATTTCTTTTTATTGTAGTTTGTGTTTTGTTTTATACTAAAATGCAATTAATTAGTTCTCAAAACTGACGAAAGATGAATTTTGGAAAATAGGAAAATTATGTAGGAAAACTAACGCTTTCCTGAAAGTTACTAATTTTCTGAAAATCCTTACATGTAAAGCTTCAAAATGACGGGTAATTCATTAAACTCCGTTCAGCCGTTTTCCCGTAATTTCCATTACCAATTCAAATTATACATATAGATAGCCTATTCACCTGTTGTATCCTATAGGATACTTTGCGAATTTAAGGGTTAATGATGTCGCCGTATTAACAGAAATTGTGACCAGATATATGAAATGTCAAGCACATAAACGTATCACATTAAAAGAAAAGAAGAGAGTGTAGTCGGTACAATGTGACTGTAAGTTATGTATTTTATTTTACTAGGTTATTTTACGACGCTTTATCAACAGCTTAGGTTATTTAGCGTCTGAATGAGATGAAGGTAATAATGCCGGTGAAATGATTCCGGGGTCCAGCATCGAAAATTACCCAACATTTGCTCATATTGGTTTGAGGGAAGACCCCGGAAAAAACCTCAACCTGGTAACTTGCCCCGACCGGGAATCGAATCCGGGCCACCTGGTTTCGCGGCCAGATGCGCTAACCGTTACTCCACAGGTGTGGACTGTAATTTATGAAGAAATTATGGTAGGACTGATCTGGTATATTACAGAACACACACTTCAATACTGTCTTCATTCTCCATAAAACGAGTAGGATTTCAATCCCGGTCTTCAGCATAGAAAAATGTGCAGCTGAAAGAGGACAAGATTCAATTTCCTGTGTGTACATATTTTTGATCGTCGTGCCAGTACATAAAAGTCTACCCCTGTCTGGGATTATCATGCCACACGTTTATCCTTCATGCATTAACAATCTTGCATACGCCGACCCCTTGCGGACTGCATGTAAATGGCTCATAAGGCGCCCTACACAATACGCTTCTTGTCTTGTCTGGAGTAATCCGTATTTCCATAACGTCGCCATATTTGAGTGGTTACTGGAACAAAGGTCAAAGCTGTTTCGTCTCCTGGAAGATATTTGTACTAGCCAGAGAACAGAATTGCCGTAGTATTTTATTGAACAAACATAACTGACTTCGAAGAATACACTCCGGGCTCGTTTTCTCCCCATCAACTCTTTTTTCTTTAACGTCTTCTATTGCTCTCCACTGCAGTTTCTCTAACGTTTCAGTTTCCTATTCTTTTTTTCTTTTTATATCCCCTTCTTCCAATTTTTTTATTCACGAATATCTTTGTACTTTTTCTTTGGATATTTTACATCTATCTTCTCATTTCCAGATAGCAGTTCATTTATAATGTTTCTTTCATTGTTTCTACTTCTTATGCTTTAATTTATTCCTCATTTTTTGTTTTTCTTTGTACTCAATTTCCAGTTTCTTTCTCATTACTGACATCGTATTGCATTCCTGGTGATGTGAAAGAGAAGGCCTGATGGCCTTAACTACACCAGAATAAATAAATAAATAAATAAATAGATAGATAAATAAGTAAATAAGTAAGTAAGTAAATAAATAAGCAAATAAATAAATAAATAAGTAAATAAATAACTAAGTAAGTAAGTAGGTAAGTAAGTAAAAAAGTGAATAAATAAATAAGTAAATAAAAAAATTAATAAACAAATAAAATAATAAATAAATAAATAAATAAATAAGTAAAGAAGTAAGTAAGTAAATAAGTAAATAAATAAATAAACAAATAAGTAAATAAAGTAAATAAATAAATAAATAAATAAATAAATAAGTAAGTAAATAAGTAAGTAAATAAATAAATAAATAAGTAAGTAAATAAATAAATAAACAAACAAATAAATAAATAAATAAATAAATAAATAAATAAATCGTCTACTTCACAGTCTGAGTTTTCATTTTCTTTATCAACACTTTTCGCCTTTATTCTCCACTTATTAGTCTTTTTTCTCTTTCTATTCAATTCTCAAATTTCTTTTTCTCTTTTCTGACCGCTCCTTGCTTTACAATCTAAGGTTTCTAATTTGAACTCTGTTTTGCTTTTTCCATTCTTCGATATTTTTTCAACCACTCATTCTTTGATTAATTTTTTTATTTTAGTTGGTTATTTAACAACGCTGTATCAACTACTAGGTCATTTAGCTTCGATGAGATTTTTATTTATTTATTTTTTATTTATTTATTTGTTTGTTTGTTTATTTATTTATTTATTCTGGTAGATTTAAGGCCATCAGGCCTTCTCTTCCACACTACCAGAAGTGAAATACATAATGAAACAATGACAAAAAAAGGAAAGTCATGCTTAAAGATTGGTGATAGCGAGATGATATTTGGCGAGATGAGGCCGATGATTCGCCATAGATTACCTTGCATTCACATTACGGTTGGGGAAAACCCAATCAGGTAATCAGTCCAAGCGGTGATCGAACCCGCGCCTGAACGCAACTTCAGACCGGCAGGCAAGCGCCTTAACCGAATGAGCCACGCCGGTGGCTTTCATTCATTCATGATTTTCTGCCCAAGGTTAGGTCTTTCACTGCAAACCCAGCATTCTCCAATTATTTAGTGTAATGACAGCTAGGAAGTTCGTGTAGTAATTCCGATGTTGAACTTGGACTGTAACGCAACACAGCTAGTTGATGGAAATTCTCGAGCAGTTGTCAAGGTAACAGTATTTTATAACGCATTAAGAGACAAGTGAATGGGATGAAAAAATGATTTTATGCAACTGATTTTGTGCGAGATCGTGCGTATTTGCTTGTTTTCCGCACAGAACCAATACGCGGTAAGTGTGAAATACCACATTCAATATTCCCAGCGTAACACACATAACAATTTCCCTCTTCTTACCGCTTAAACGCGACATTCATTTTACTGCTTTAGGCTTTTAACATATTATTTTTAGAGACTTTTAACATAGTAATAATTATAAATTGGAAACTTACCACTGCAATTTCGCCTAAATTGCAATGTTAATTAATGTTTTTAAATATTTGCAAAAATTAAGTAAAGTCTACTACTCCACGAAACTTATTGCATTCCTGATACAAGTAACATTAAGGAAGCCGTGAAAAAATCAACAAGATTCCAGATGCCGATGTTATTACTGCAATATGTTATATAAATAATATTGTTAAAATATTAAAATGAAAAATAAATAATTACATAACCTTACCGTTTGTTTTAAGTTCGCATTTATAGACTGGGGGGGAAAAAAGACAGACGTATATCACGGTCTGCTGGAGTATAGTAAACACAGAAAACATTTTACAGCAACAATGTTGAAGAAAGATATTTTGGTTTTCCGAAGTTGCCGTCATTAAACAGAAACCAAGATGGAGATTTCATTGCAACTAATTATAAATTCGTCTTTCAGGTATGTAATAAACGATCTTCGCACAAAATAATGTACGATACACGAGCGGTATGTTTGTTTTCATGTTCTCGGAAATTAAAAAAGCTCAACTACGTTTCGCTTTTTCAATCTTTTCCTCAAACATGAAAACGTCAACATACCGATCTTGTAACGTATATTACTATAGCGTTATATTGTAACTTCGTATTCATAGCATTTCGTCATCTCCTTACAACAATACAGCACTGGATTCTTACAAAACACATAAAGGCTGGTTCACAATAAACCGGGAACGGAAACGAGAACGAAAACGGAAATAAGGTTAAAGTAAATGTATTTAAATATGAGCATTCACAATAGTTAATTGTGAATGCTCACTTTTAAATACATTTATTTTAACAATATTTCCGTCCTCGTTTTCATTCCCGGTTTACTGTGAACCAGCCTTAAGACGTACAACTGAAAATGCTTCATCTTCGAAACACCCATACTTGGGTCTTCCTAGTGGTAGTTTAGAGAAGTAAACTACACACAGGGACAGAATTTTTTTTACGATAAAGGAGTGGATTGTTACATGGCTGGTCTCTAAATTGAAACGATTCAACAAGGATCATGACTACAATCACCTCCTACATAATAGCCAAATTGGCTAGTCTCTCATATGAGACAACTCATCCTGCCTAAGGTATTCCGTGGTTTTCCTAAGGCGTAAGACAAATGTCGGGATGAGCCCTATAAGAAATGGGCCACGGACCTATATGCCCATCCCCAAATATATTCCCCTTTTCTTGTAAACGACGTATGCCCTAGTTCAGAACCTATAAATTGTCTATTAAATGTACGAGGCCACTCAATTAGTCGCCATTTGAAAGGACAGGGATCTCTAAAATTGCAGATTTAGAATTCACGGCGCCTCTTCCGACGGCCTTCACATGCCTTGTCATCGAACAACAGATGACAGCGTCTTGCCATCCTAACGGCAAACAGCCAACTCCTCCTCGCCCCGTCCCGTGATCACTTGATCAAATCTCAGCCCCCTCGCGTATGTGGTACCTAAGAGGTTACGTCCATTTTCGGTTTTCCCCTTCAAAATTTTCTAGAGCTCCTTCAGTGGAGCAGCGTAACCCGGAGTGAGACTAGTGGCCAACAGGCTTGGAGCTCACTTATTTAGTTTTGTACAGCCCCCAACCCCTTGCAAGGACGCGTTTTGCGTACCTTTTAAATTTGTCCTCCCAATTTTTTCGCATATCGTAAAACACATCTCAAAGTACGTGTCAGTTTCGTGACATGATGTTTTATTGTTCTTCTTCGCCATTTATTTATCTAACCGTCGCGACTTCCTCATTCTAGGTTAAAATTAAATTTTAAAATTAAGTTTTTCTCATTCTTTCCACGCCTTCTTTCACATTTTCTAGCAGACGTGCGTTCGTCTAAATATTTAATTACAGGGAAAGCCTCCTCTACAAACAATCTTTCTCTCGGTGTCGTCTTCCTCCCGAGCACGCAGAATATAAAAGCAGCCACACTTCTTTAACTTCGGCACTAGCGCGAGGAAGTGATATTTTTAGACCAGGTAAGGACGTCGGGTTTCGACAGAGCTATCAGCTTGTGAGACTCGTGTTCTGTTGTGCATAGGAGAAGGAATTCTATTGGAAGAGCGGCGCGGGTGGGTAGACAAATACTACAAGAGAGAGAATGGATGGGTGATAGATTAACAGACACACGAGAAGAAGATTAAAGACGCAGGCAGGAGGAAACTGGGCACGTCAACTTGAGAGAGAAAGAGAAAGAGAGAGAGAGGGGAAAGAGCACTCTCCACGAAAATCGAAGTGCGTTCCTCCCCAATATTTCTCCATTCCTTACCCTTACACGCTTGTCCCTGAAGCCATTGCAATCCCACAGATAAACTGTTTTTCTTTGATTCTAAGCTTCCATGCGGCTTCAAGGCACTAAACCGAAGGAAAGAATTCCACTGTACCCCCCCCCTCCACCGCCTTCTTAACGAGACACTGGAGAGAGTTATTTCAAACGACATTAGCAGGTAATCTGATTTACTCTCCCCGGGGTCTCTTTGTCTTTCCTTTTTACCGCTTGTTTTTCTTTCCTGTCACGTCATCTTTAGTTTCTACTTCATTTGCCTTTATTTCGTTCCTTTTTTACATCCGTAATCTGCCTGGGTATGAAGAAATCTGACCTTTCCACTTGTCTCATCTTAGGATATCCATTTCTGAGTTGATGGTATCCCATCCCCGTTATGTCCGTGTTTAGTGTTGCTTAGGATGATCGAGTCTCACATTGGCAAAAGGAATTCGTTCAGGCCTGGTCCGCAATAAACTGGGAACGGAAACGAAAACGAGGACGAGAACGGAAAAATGTTAAAATATGTATATTCAAGGGAAGAGGATGGTATTTTTTGGTGGAAAATGAGTGAATTAAAAAAAAAATCTTTAAAATACTCTGTGATATGTGTGGAAGGCATAGCATAACATTTTGTGGGCATTTGTGCCCTTATCGGATGTTGAGTCGTCATTTTTAAACTTCCTGTGTTACGGATTTTTAAATCACTCGCCCACTTTTATTGTTGTTTCCGGTAAATTAAATTTTCAAAAAAAAAAATTTTTTTTTTTCTTTAAAATACTCTTTGATATGTGTGGAATGCATTGCATAACATTTTGTGGGTATTTGTGCCCTTATCGGATGTTGAAACGTCATTTTTAAACTTCCTGCGCTATGGATTTTTAAATCACACGGCCACTTTTATCGGTTTCCGGTAACTTCATTTTTTTTTGCTACATTGCCAGACAAAAATGGATATAATTTCTGTACTATTAAAGATACATGCATGAAATTTAGAACACACATTCTTTAGACTATTAGGAAACGTTCCTCTGTAACAGAGTTTTGTTAATTGATTTCATTTTAAAAATACGTCCCTTTGTTTGCAAGAAAGGAAATCAGAAAATTGTTATTAAATTTTAATTGTTTATTTTACAAACGTAGGGACTAATATCAAAATTCTGTTACAGACAGTTTGTAGAACATGCTTTTGCAAATAGGGTAAACTAGGGTCTATTGGACAGTCGGGCATGTTGGACACTCTGTACTTTAACGTGTTACCAAGCCACTTGTGGGGACCACATTCAGCTAGAAGTCAATGACGGAAGTAGCCACGAGTGGAGCTACTTCCGTCATTGACTTCTAGCAGAATGTAGTGCCCACAAGTGGCATGGTAACACGTTAAAGTAGAAAGTGTCCGACATGCCCGACTGTCCAACAGACCCTAGTTTACCCTACATTGCAAAAAAAGTTTGAATCTATCTTTAAAATCGGTTTAGATATATTGGTTTTAGTACAATCCTACATTGGGTATATATTTATTTTCAAATTTGGGCCCCCCAATATATTTTTTTTTCAAAATATTTATATTTGGTTGAGTCCCTACAGCTATGAGCTCTCTACATACAAAAAATTAATATTTTACATCAAATAGGAAAAAAGTTAAAAAAAATACCATCCTCTCCCCTTAAATGTCAGCTTTTACAATTGAACCGGTTATTTTTTAAATCCCGTAAGTCAAGAATTGTAAGCTGACAGGGAAAAAAATATACATCTCAAGTATAATCGGGTAAACTCAAGCGAATTTATACCGCGAACCTGTTTTATCCCCTCTAAATAGACTCGTAAAAGGGGAAATAAAATAATTTCCGTTTCTACAAGTGCTTCTAACATGGTGGCCTACTTATACTAATATTGTTTTCACATAATGGATCGTCACATTTGTAAAACAAAGTAGTTACACACGAAATAAATGATTTTTTTTATAAAATGCATAGAAAATGAATTATATTGTGCATCTCGAAAACCCGAACTGGTGGAACATTTTGCTTGTTATTTTTGAATTCAGGAACACACGTATATGGTTACGTCGAGAAACCACATAAGTCAGTGACTTTAGGAGTTTCAAAACCAAAGCAACTACACAATATATGCTTTGTCCTCAGAAACATTCTATACACTAGACTTGAAATGTTTCAACATAAAATGATGCGTCTAGGCTGCAACTTTAATTTTTTCACATAAAACCAAAATTAAAAAAAAAGAATAAAAATAACCGATTAAATTAATGAGAATTATGCCTGAGCCCGGAAACGGGAACGTGAAGGTTAGCCAAGTTTTAACTCTGCTGTTCTTGTTTCCGATCACAGCCTAATGGATTCACTCTGTTGTCATCAAAAAGCTATTTGGTCGTCGTATATTTTTTGTAGGAAGGAGGCCGTGACATAATTTCTTTTTCAGTCAAAGTTTCTAACTCACAAATTCAGTAGAATCATTTTCAATATAATATGCTATGTGTAGACTATATGTGACCAGTTTACTACGTGAATTAAATTCTTAAATATTCTTTGACATTCATTTTGAAGTTGGTTAACCTGTTTAATTATAAGGGTTCGATCCCGGCACAGGTAGACGGCATTTAAGGGGTTAGGTGCAGCTTACAGCAGTAAAATTTTTGGAAATATTCAATATTTTTTTCCTCCATTACTGTATCTTGTACAATAATGAAAATTGGTATGTGCAAAATACTGTCCTTCAGCTACATGAAAAAAATAATTTTACGATTTAAAAAAATTATTTTTATATATATTTTTTTCAAAATTCAAAATGTTGGCAGTTCACTGTGGAGTGATGAAGCGTTTCCTTCATAACTCATAAACTTGTTAACTTTTTCATGTTCTCTCTCTTTTATTTTATTGCTGAAACTCATGTTTACAATATCATGCTCTTTCAACTACATTCTTTAGTAAATATTTTTTTTGTTTTATTTTGTGTTAGAAGAAATAATATTTGACCATTTTTAAAATGAATTTATTTTTATCAGACAATCTATCAAAGGTAGAGAAGTGATCTTGCATCATATTGTAGATATGACGTGTATAAATACACACAAAAAATTTCATCACAGAATGTTGGATAGTTTTTGAGTTAAGTGGGAAAAGCTTCATCACTGCACAGTGAACTGAATTTTCAAGAAAAAAAATGTGAATAATTTTTTTAAATTGTAAAAGTATTTTTTTAATATGGCAGAAGCACACTGCTTTACACATACTAATTTTCATTATTGTACAAGATAAAGTAATGGAGGAAAAAAAAAAAAGTTGAATATTCCCAAACTTTTACTGCTGTAAGCTGTACCTAACCCCTTAGGTGTGCTTAAATGCGACAGGCTCATGTCAGTAGATTTACTGGCATGTAAAAGAACTCCCGCGGGAGAAAATTCCGGTATACCGGCGACGCTGATATAACCTCAGCAGTTGCGAGCGTCGTTAAATAAAACTTAATTTATAAGGGAAAAATTGTTCCGGGGCCGGGCATCGAACCCGGAACCTTTGACTGAGGACGCTAACGCTCTACCGACTGAGCTACCCAGGAATTCCACCAGACCCCGACTCAATTATTCCATTTATGTCCACATACCTCAAGTAGGTTGACTAGACGTCAGTGACACAACATTGAGTGCAGATTTTCCATTTGAATTAAATTTGTGGTTTTATGTTAACGAAAAGTAACGTGTATTATACAACTCCGGCTTTTCAGGTATATCTCCCTGTAAAACTGACTTGAATAATTAATGGTTAAGCTGTGTTTATGTTGGCTGGCCTGCACTCATGAGAGAACGCCATTGGTCAATTATGCACAAATAGACTAACAACAGAATGAGGAATATCGACTTTACATATCGTTATTGACATATATGGATATACACAGTTGTTTCCATTCTTGGTTTATTGTGAATAAAAAAATTTCACGTTCACGTCCTCCGTTTCCCGTTGTCGTTTCCGGTTTATTGTGGATCAGACTTTATTAAAAAACTTTTTTGCATACCTTCTTTTATTCGCACAGGCTTTTATGTAAATACACTTCAAATTCTCACTTCTAGATGTCTTCTGTGTAGACAATTCCCCAGAGATTTTCATCCGTTATACGATTATAAAATAAAAAGAATCAACACTTTTCAGATGGCAAGAACAGAGTTCATTTTGAAGATGTCTTTCTCATCTTTTAAATGACATCAAGTAATGAAATGAACAGACATACTGCCAGTAAATCGGTAAGAACGGTGGCTCTGTACGCTGGATAACAAGAGTTGAAATCCCTGCTCTTTCGAGTTGTATTATGGCGGACAGAAATGGTATTATGGTACATATTTTTCGGGCCATTCACATTTCATTTTCTATAATACTTATTCTTCGTAATATAAAATTTATCTTCGTCACTGGTAGCAAATCAACGGCAAATAAAGTGCCAGCCTCCCAACTAACACTCTATAATGTAAAGGAGACGGCCTCCAGATATGGAGGGTAGCTGCGAATATATTGAATAAGCAATCGCGGGCAGCTGATAAGGGGTGGTCCTCCAGCTTGGGTATTGGGCGAAGGGCTGACAACCCATCACCGTAAAAATAGCTTGTTACGGAAACTTAAAATAAGCCTCGGAATGGGGCTGATTCTCTGGCACGACCACAGCAAAGGAATAATGTTATGAGATTTGGTAATTGGAATTTCACAAGTCTATATAAAACTGGAGGGGTAACATTAGTAGCAAAAGAACTGGCTAGATATAGAATAGACTTTGTGGGAGTACAGGAAGTTAGGTTAACTTGTTAGATTAATTAAAATGTGTCTCAGTGAAACTTACAGCAGAGTCCGTACAGGCCAGTTTCTGTCTGATGCTTTTCCAATTCACTGTGGGCTAAAGCAAGGATATCCACTATCACCTTTACTTTTTAACTTCGCTCTAGAATATGCCATTAGGAAAGTTCAGGATAACAGAGAGGGCTTGGAATTGAACGGGTTACATCAGCTGCTTGTCTATGCGGTTGACGTGAATATGTTAGGAGAAAATCCACAAACGATTAGGGAAAACACGGAAATTTTACTTGAAGCAAGTAAAGCGACAGGTTTGGAAGTAAATCCCGAAAAGATAAAGCATATGATTATGTCTCGTGACCAGAATATTGTACGGAATGGAAACATAAAAATTGGAGATGTATCTTTCGAAGAGTTGGAAAAATTGAAATATCTTGGAGCAACAGTAACAAATATAAATGACACTCGAGAGGAAATTAAACGCAGAATAAATATGAGAAATGCCTGTTATTATTCAGTTGAGAAGCTTTTGTCATCTAGTCTGCTGTCAAAAAAATCTGAAATTTAGAATTTATAAAACAGTAATATTACCGGTTGTTCTTTATGGTTGTGAAACATGGAGTCTTATTTTGTGAGAGCAACAGAGATTAAGAGTGTTTGAGAATAAGGTGCTTAGGAAAATATTTGGGACTAAGATTTATGAAGTTACAGGAGAATGGAGAAAGTTACACAACGCAGAACTGCACGCATTGTATTCTTCACGCGACATAATTATGAATATTAAATCCAGACGTTTGCGATGGGCAGGGCATGTAGCACGTATGGGCGAATCCAGAAATGCATATAGAATGTTAGTTGTGAGACCGGAGGGAAAAAGACCTTTGTGGAGGCCGAAACGTAGATGGGAGGATAATAATAAAATGGATTTGAGAGAGGTGGGATATGATTATGGAGACTGGATTAATCTTGCTCAGGATCGGGACCGATGGTGGGCTTATGTGAGGGCTGCAATGAACCTGCGGGTTCCTTTAAAGCCATTTGTAAGTAAGTACGGGAAGTTATGTTAAATAGGAATGACATATCACAAATAATAGGATATTACTTGTTGTATTATGGGGAAGGAAAGAATAATCAATTAGGAACAACAGTATATCTATATCTATACTAATAATAAATCTGTAGATAAAATTTTTCTGGTAATTTTCCATTTCCCAAAAATAATTGGTGTTAACATGTATAATTAACAATCCTGAAACCGAAAATCGCTTTTTTGAAATTTTTGTTTGTATGTCTGTCTGGATGTTTGTTACCTTTTCACGCGATAATGGCTGAACGGATTTATATGAAAATTGGAATATAAATTAAATTCGTTGTAACTTAGACGTTAGGCTATATGGCATTCAAAATACTTTATATAAAAGGGAGATTATAGGGGGGCTTGAATTAAATAAATCGAAATATCTCCCATATTATTAATTTTTGTGAAAAATGTTGCATAACAAAAGTTTCTTTAAAAATGATTTCCGATACGTTTCATCCCAAGCAAAATTTTGATGGGACCAAATTGCACCAAAAACGGATGTTCTCTGAACCAAATGATCATATTTTAATTTTTTGCATGTAATAACAATTAAGAAATATGTTAGGGAATTATCATTGCACTAAATGAGTGGTCTCTGGACCAAAATGATCGCATTTTAATTATTTAAATACAATTTAAAATAAGTAACACATTAAACGATTTATCCTTCTATCAAACACGAATGTTCCCTGGAGCAAATGTCCTATTTTAATTATGTAATTACTTTATATTTATTTCTAACGGGTGCAACGGAGCGCACGGGTACAGCTAGTTAATAATATAAAACATAAAATATAGTTTTGTGTAAAAATGGTCCGTAATGTGGCATTTTTGATGTCATAATATAAAGGGGAGCTAAAATGTTTTAAAAAGTTTTTTCATCACAGGCTAATAACAATAATAATAATAATAATAATAATAATAATAATAATAATAATAATAATAATAATAATAATACGTACTTACTTACTGGCTTTTAAGGAACCCGGAGGTTCATTGCTGCCCTCACATAAGCCCGCCATTGGTCCCTATCCTGAGCAAGATTAATCCATTCTCTATCATCATATCCCACCTCCCTCAAATCCATTTTAATATTATCTTCCCATCTACGTCTCGGCCTCCCCAAAGGTCTTTTCCCCTCTGGCCTCCCAACTAACACTCTATATGTATTTCTGGATTCGCCCATACGTGCTACATATCCTGCCCATCTCAAACGTCTGGATTTAATGCTCCTAATTATGTCAGGTGAAGAATACAATGCGTGCAGTTCTGCGTTGCGTAACTTTCTCCATTCTCCTGTAACTTCATCCCGCTTAGCCCGAAATATTTTCCTAAGAACCTTATTCTCAAAAACCCTTAATCTCTGTTCCTCTCTCAATGTGAGAGTCCAAGTTTCACAACCATAAAGAACAACCGGTAATATTACTGTTTTATAAATTCTAACTTTCAGATTTTTGACAGCAGACTAGATGACAAAAGCTTCTCAACCGAATAATAATAGGCATTTCCCATATTTATTCTGCGTTTAATTTCCTCCCGAGTGTCATTTATATTTGTTACTGTTGCTCCAAGATATTTGAATTTTTCCACCTCTTCGAAGTATAAATCTCCAACTTTTATAGTTCCATTTTGTACAATATTCTGATCACAAGACATAATCATATACTTTGTCTTTTCGGGATTTACTTCCAATCCTATCTCTTTACTTGCTTCAAGTAAAATTTCCGCGTTTTCCCTAATCATTTGTGGATTTTCTCCTAACATATTCACGTAATCCGCATAGACAAGAAGCTGATGTAACCCGTTCAATTTCAAACCCTCTGTGTTATCCTGAACTTTCCTAATGGCATAATCTAGAGCGAAGTTAAAAAGTAAAGGTGATAGTGCATCTCCCTGCTTCAGCCCGCAGTGAATTGGAAAAGCATCAGATATAAACAGGCCTATAATAATAATAATAATAATAATAATAATAATAATAATAATAAAAATGTCTATCATTAATTTCCTTGTGAAATAATTTATGAAATATACTGCAATGAAAATTAGATTTGTCAGCTAATTATGAGTAGGTAACTAAACCCAGATTTATTAAAACTTTTTGACGAGACAGGAGTACATATCTTCCTTAGACACTGGAATGCTGTACCATGGGAATAGCATATCCCTTACACAAAGAGCGTTTATAATTAACTAGCTTTCTCTTTATCAGCACCTGTTTAAATTCTCTTTGTCCCGGCCTTTTGTTTCCAAGTATAAATAATAAATCTTGGGTACAAACGGAAGTTGTTTATGGTGACACGAGAAGTACTCTTGGTGTCCGCCTGTCCCATGTCTGTACATGCCACTAGAGGTTACGTTAAATATTGAATCTGTTTCGGAGTACGCCAGAATAATCTGGGATGAGTGATGGCGCCACCAGCATGACAAGCAGTGGCGTTGCCATGCCAACTAGTCAGACAAGCTCCGATATGTTTTACCAGCGATATATATTTTGAGAAGGGGGCCTTGACTACTCAAATTTAGTTTTATTCTGTACTCAACATAAAAATATACATACCTGCACTTACGTTTGTGTTTAAATTGATGGGATACAACATTCTGCCATGCTAAATAATTCATTATGTTGATAATTCATTAATTAAGTCCGTTACAATGAATGACTATGAGAATGAAAGTCCACGGTTTGAATTCCAGTAAAAAGTGACAGGGTATTTATGAAATTCATAGGACTGAGAGAAACTTTATTGTTGGTATGTAATTTTTAATCTACGTGAGGCCTGCAGAACTCAAAAGTAGAGGAAGTATGACGTCAGCCTCACTGCACTTCTATTGGGGATGATCGACTTCCGCCCCGAGAATGAATGTTGATGCAGCCCAGCGTAACTAGAAGGCCGTGACCGCACAGGTAGAAAAGGTGGGTGGGGTAAGAAAGGGGAGGAAAGCAGTCGCTCTCAAGAGCTACAGTTCTGCAGGCCTGATCTACGTAAAGATTAATTTTTGGCCCTACAGAATACGTCTGTTACGGTAACAATTAATATTAAAGAAGAAAAATTCACTCCGGCGCCGGGAATCGAACCAAGGTCCTTGGTTCTACATACCAAGCGCTCTAACCATTGAGCTACGCCGAAGTTCAATCCATAGCACGAGATAGAATCCCTCTCCTGCAGTGGTTTTCCCTTTGTGGCCTGACTCCAATTTAAGTTCGACATGTATGTTGAAATTTTTATATTAAGTCAACTGCCAAATGTCAACATATACTCGAACTTGAAGTCAGACCACAAAGGGAAAAACACTGCAAAAGAGGGATCGATCCGGGCCTGTCGTCGTAGATCAATGGTTAGAGCGCTTGGTGTACGTAGAACCAAGGACCCGGGTTCGATCCCCGGCGCCGGAAAGAATTTTTCTCCTTTAATATAAAATGTAATTTTTAGGTTAGGTAATGATGGATTTAAGAATTAAATACAGTAGAAGCTGAAAGTTAGAATTTACAAAACAATTATATTATCGGTTGGGCAGGGCATGTAGCAAGTATGGGCGAATCCAGAAATGCATATAGAGTGTTAGTTGGGAGGCCGGAGGGAAAAAGACCTTTGGGGACGCCGAGACGTAGATGGGAAGATAATATTAAATTGGATTTGAGGGAGATGGGATATGATGATAGAGACTGGATTAATCTTGCTCAGGATAGGGACCAATGGCGGGCTTATATGAGGGCGGCAATGAACCTCCGGGTTCCTTAAAAGCCAGTAAGTATGTAAGTAAGTAAGTATATTATCGGTTGTTCTTTATGGTTGTGAAACTTGAACGCTGACTTTGCGAGAGAAACAGAGGTTAAGGGTATTCGAGAATAAGACACTTAGAAAAGTATTTGGGTCTATGAGGGATGAAATTATAGGAGAATGGGGAAAGTTACGCAACGTAGAACTTATATTCCTCGCCTAACATACTTGAAGAGGTGCATTCAAAAGTGTCCTAAGTCCTCATTTTCCTTATAACTTGTCATTTGGATTTAGGTCAGTTTGGAATTCACCTCATCAATTAATAACATTAAATCTAGACGTCTTAGATGGGAGGATAATATTAAAATGAATTTCAGGGAGATGGGATATGATGCTAGGGACTGGATTAATGTTGCTCAGGATAGGGACCGATGCTGGACTTAGGTGAGGGCAGCAATGAACCTACGGGTTGTATAAAAGCCATTTGTAAGTAAATGCATAGCATGAGTAAATAATGTTTTGTATTAACTTCCGAGTCAAAGTTTTAATTATTTGAAATTTTCTTCCTACATTTATTTCTAATAGACGGCCTCGAGATAGGAGGGTAGCTGTGAATATATTGAATAAGCAGTTTCGGACAGCCGATGAGGGGTGGTCCTCCAGCTTGGGGGTTGTGCGAAGGGCTAACAACCCATCACCGTAAAAAAAAACAGCTTGTTACGAATCCATACAATAAGCCTCGGAATGGGACTGATTCTCTGGCACGACCATAGCAAAGGAATAAAGTTATGATATTTGGTACGTGGAACGTAACTAGTCTTTATAGAACAGGAGGGGTAACATTAGTAGCAAAAGAACTAGCTAGATATAGAATAGACTTTGTGGGAGTATAAGAGGTTAGGTTAGATGGGAACGGCATATCACAAAAATAGGAGATTATTTGTTGTATTATGGGGAAAGAAACAATAATCACCAATTGGGAACAGGATTCTTTATTCATAAAATAAATAAATCAGCAGTAAAAAAGATCGAATTTATCAGTGACAGGTTATCGTATTTAGTACTTAAGGGTAGATGGTGCGATATCGTAGTTATAAATGCTCACGCCCTTACAGAAGAGAAAGACGACCATATAAAGGATAGCTTCTATGAGGAATTGAAACACACTTTTGGTCAGTTATCTAGATATCAATGAAAATTTTTATTGGAGGATTTCAATGCTAAAATAGGACGGGAGGATACTTTAAAACAAATAACTGGAAAAGAGAGCCTACACGTAACTAATAATGACAATGGCGTTAGGTTACTCATCTTTGCGACATCAAGAAATTTAATTGTCAAAAGTACAACATTTCCCTATAAGGATATACATAAATATACTTGGACATAATAGAGATTAAGGGTGTTTGAGTATAAGTTCTTATGATAATATTTGGGGCTAAGAGGGATGAAGTTACAGGAGAATGGAGAAAGTTACACAACGCAGAACTGCACGCATTGTATTCTTTACCTGACATATTAGGAACATTAAATCCAGACGTTTGAGATGGGCAGGGCATGTAGCACGTATGGGTGAATCCAGAAATGCATATAGAGTGTTAGTTGGGAGACCGGAGGGAAAAAAGACCTTTGGGGAGGCCGAGACGTAGATGGGAGGATAATATTAAAATGGATTTGAGGAGGTGGGATATGATGCTAGGGACTGGATTAATCTTGCTCAGGATAGGGACCGATGGCGGGCTAATGTGAGGGCGGCAACAAACCTACGGGTTCTATAAAAGCCATTTGTAAGTAAGTGCATAGCATGAGTAAGTAATGTATTGTATTAACTTCCTGAGTCAAATTGTTATACATTTGAAATTTTCTTCCTACATTTATTTGTAGTTTGCCAGTCACCATCCTGTAATGTAATCCTATCGCTTCCATCATGCGAATATTATCCTCCAAAAATGTTTTCTTGGGTCTTCCTCTTTTTATCTTTCCAGTTCGGACGCATTCTAAAATCTTCTTTGGTAACCTATTTGCAACTATCCTTTTTATCTGATCAAATCATTGTAATTGTTCAGTTTCAACAAACTGTATAACCCTTAAATTGACACTGTATCCTATAGGATACAGCAAGTTAATAGGCTATATGCTATATGCTATATTGTACAATATATAAAATATGGACATTACGATAGTTGTTTTCTTTACAGTCCGACACGGTTTAATAAACTAGTGTGAGAAATGAAGTTTTGTCAATTTAAGGGATAATATTAAATTTACAAATCCAAAGGACGGACACTGGAAAGTTTTCTTTTCTCAATCGTACTATCAGGGACTGGAATGCTTTACCTGCAGACTTACTAAAGGCTTTACCAACAACCAAAAACGTATTTAAAAATAGGCTTAAGGACTTTACTAATAGACGGTAATTATACACAGTATTTAAAGGGTGTAAATGATATGTTGTTATTGAAGTGTTGTATCAGTGAAGAATTATGTTGTGTCAGTGAAGTGTGTTGTGTAAGTGAAACGTGTTCCTGTCAGTGAAGCTTTATAGTTTATAGTGGCAGTGCAAAGTATTTGAACAGTGAAATGTTTTTGAAGTGTTAGTGAAATCAGGATAGAATCAGTGAAATGTGTCGTAGTTCCAGTGCAGTGAGTGAGTTGACAGCGAAATGAGTGTAGTGTTGAAAGGTACTTGTGCAGATATGAACATATCATACTCGTGGGTTTTAGTTCGAACTTAGGTTTAAGATACAAATTATATTTACTTTAAATGTTATTTTAAGTGATCGTGCTTTATTTAATTTAGGATGTTCCCTGTTATTATTAATATTATTATTATTATAATTATTATAAATTATTGTTACTATTAATTATTAGTATTATTATTAATTGTATTTTTAATTAATAAGTTTATTATTGTCATTATTGAGTATAATTAGTTACCACTGCCACCGGGTATATACCCATTGCAGTGTGAATAAATACATACATATATTTTCTCTTTTCGTATAATTTCTAATTCTATTTAGTTTGTAGCGTCATCCTGACCATTAAAAATATCTTTGTTGACTTAAATTTTGATTTTTATTTCTATTCATATTAAATGTTCCTATACCCTAAGTTAGTAAATTTCTTAACCCTTCTTAGTAATCCACCATGAATTTTTCTCTCATTTACGCCGACAAAATGTGTTAGTTTTTGAATGTTAGAAATGTAATGTTTTATTTAACGACGCTCGCAACTGCAGAGGTTATATCAGCGTCGCCGGATGTGACGGAATTTTGTCCCGCAGGAGTTCTTTTACATGCCAGTAAATCTACTGACATAAGCCTGTTACATTTAAGCACACTTAAATGCCATCGACCTGGTCCGGGATCGAACCCACAACCTTGGGGATAGAAGGCCAGCGCTATACCAACTCGCCAACCAGGTCGACGTTAGTTTTTGATAATATTGTTGACTTCACTCTAATAATTTCAATGTACCTGCAAATTCTAGACCACTTAGTTTAAACATAAAAAAACGCAATTTTGGATCACCCTGTATAAAAGCGCTTTGGGATATAACCAAAGGTGAAAACAACACAGCGAATAACCGAGAACCGAAAGGGAGTAAAACGATTAGGAAAGATATACACGACACGAGAGAAGAAAACAGGATCGATAGGTTAGGGACAGTGGGACAAGTATGTGAATCCTACCCTAGTGAGCGATCTTTATTTACAGTCACGGCCCATTCCGGGGATTTGTCCGCGGATAAAAATCAGTTCTCTTTTGTGCCGATCTAATGCACTTAAAGAGATGTGCTATGAAATATCGCTCATCCATAACCAACTTGTTTCCAAGAAATGTACAGAAGTGGCAAAAAAAAAAAAAACCGGACCGAGCCTTGTAGCTGATTTCAGGGCCTTGTTCACTCCAGAGCACGATAGACTGGTAACTAAGACTTTCGTGGTTCGAATCCTGCCTGGGAAGGAAACTTTTTTTTGTTGCTTATTCAAATTTATCCCTAATACTTTTCGATTGCAGCGATATTTTACTACTTAATTAACTTATTATTCTCAGAACATGAATTTTATCAACAATATAGAAAATAAAAAAGATTAACAAGAAGATAAAGAAACTAAAGAAAAATAACAAGAGGAACAAAACAAGCAAAATGAATGAGAAGGCAAAGAGAGGAAACAACAAAAAGGTAAAGGAATAATCTAGGAGATTGAGAAAAGAAACAACAATAACAAGATAAAGAAAATAAACAAGATGAACAAGAAGATTAAGAAAAGAAACAACAATAACAAGATAAAGAAAATAACAAGATGAACAAGAAGATTAAGAAAAGAAACAACAATAACAAGATAAAGAAAATAACAAGATGAACAAGAAGATTAAGAAAAGAAACAACATTAACGAGATAAAGAAAATAAACAAGATGAACAAGAAGATTAAGAAAAGAAACAACAATAACAAGAAAATAACAAGATGAACAAGAAGATTAAGAAAAGAAACAACAATAACGAGATAAAGAAAATAACAAGATGAACAAGAAGATTAAGAAGGGAAACAACAATAACGAGATAAAGAAAATAACAAGATGAACAAGAAGATTAAGAATAGAAACAACAATAACAAGAAAATAACAAGATGAACAAGAAGATTAAGAAAAGAAACAACAATAACGAGATAAAGAAAATAAACAAGATGAACTCGAAGATTAAGAAAAGAAACAACAATAACAAGAAAATAACAAGATGAACAAGAAGATTAAGAAAAGAAACAACAATAACAAGATAAAGAAAATAACAAGATGAACAACAAGATTAAGAAAAGAAACAACAATAACAAGATAAAGAAAATAAACAAGATGAACTCGAAGATTAAGAAAAGAAACAACAATAACATGAAAATAAGATGAACAAGAAGATTAAGAAAAGAAACAACAATAACGAGATAAAGAAAATAAACAAGATGAACAAGAAGATTAAGAAAAGAAACAACAATAACGAGATAAAGAAAATAAACAAGATGAACAAGAAGATTAAGAAAAGGAACAACAATAACTAGAAAATAAGATGAACAAGAAGATTAAGAAAAGAAACAACAATAACGAGATAAAAGAAACAACAATAACGAGATAAAAAAATAACAAGATGAACAAGAAGATTAAGAAAAGAAACAAAAATAACATGAAAATAAGATGAACAAGAAGATTAAGAAAAGAAACTACAATAACGAGATAAAGAAAATAAACAAGATGGACAAGAAGATTAAGAAAAGAAACAACAATAACAAGAAAATAAGATGAACAAGAAGATTAAGAAAAAAAACAACAATAACGAGATAAAAAAATAACAAGATGAACAAGAAGATTAAGAAAAGAAACAACAATAACAAGAAAATAAGATGAACAAGAAGATTAAGAAAAGAAACAACAATAACGAGATAAAGAAAATAAACAAGATGGTGAAGAAAGAAAGCAGCGATAACAAGATCAAGGAAATAAAAACTATAAACAAGAAGATGAAGAAAGGAAATAATAATAACAAAATAAGATGAAGAAATTGAGGAAATGAAACAACAATAAAAAGCTGAAGGAAACAAAGAAGATAAATAAGATGAAGAAAAGGAACAAGAATATGAAGATACAAAATGAAAACAAGAAGATGGATAATAATAAGTAGATGAAAAATTACCAAAATACTTAATTGATGAGTAGATTAACTGTAAAGTGATGAAGAATAATAACAAGGAAAAAGACGAATAATAGTGAAAAAAGAATGTAAGATGAAAAACAAAAGCAAAAAAGAAAAGAAAAACAGTTTTAAAATATTGAAAATAAGAAAGTTGTTAATGTGAAGAATATGAACACAAAGGAAAATAAGACGACTGACAATAATGACAAACGAAGAATGAGAATAAGAAAATGGTAAAGGGAAATAGGAAATTATAGCGATAAAAACAAACATTTAGAAAATTTGAAAAGAAAAAAAAACAATACAAATATAATGAAGATTAAGAACTCAAGAAAACAGTGAGTAATAACAAAGGGACTGATAATGAAAAAATATTCAAAAGAAAGAGAAGAACTATTGAAAAGTAAGCTGAAGAATAAGGACAAAAAAAAACAAGAAAACGAACAGTAAGATTTATATAAAAAAAAAATAAGAAAACCAAAAGGAGTAAAAGAAGAAGGGGAACAAAAAGTTTGCGTTGTAACATTTCGGTCAATAGCGCGTCTAGAATTCATGGGTCAGTAAATCCAGTTAGTAGATAATTTTATTCTGTGACTGTTCGGGCTTGATCCCGGAGATAGCAGGATGAATCACATGGCGCTTCTTCAGTTCAGAGAAGCGCGAAGGACAGAAGACGTAAAACAAAAGAGGGAGACGCCTAACTCATAAAGTCAAAGTTTAATGATGCAACAGAAGTAAAGTTTGTGGAAGAAAGAACGTGTGAAAAGAAAGAGAAGCAGTGGGGAGGTGCATTTGTATACGACCAGCGATTGATCGGGTCAGACATAGGTAATAAAACCAGACCAATGAGATCGGAAGGAAATGGAAGTAAAAGGATTTCTGAGGAGACGGAGCACTGCAGCAACAAAGTAGAGTCAAAATGTGGGACAGAGCGAGTGGGGGTTGGTTTGTTTCCAGGCTTGTATAACAGGGGCTTTGAGCGTGAAATTGCAGGACTCTATCGTTGAAGGAAACAGGGCTGTTATGAGGTGATTCAATATGGTGATACATTTAGTAAAGCTCTCCTACGTCCTGCCACAGTAGGATTACCTTCAGCATTTACCCAGCAAAATGTTACGCATTCAAAATACGGGGGCAGTTGCAAATCTACTGGCCAAAGGCTACACCGTCAGATTCTGACTCTGGTGACCAGAGTTCAAACTCTGCGTGACACACGATACAGCCGCATCTATAGCTGAAGTCCTAAAGCACTGGTCTTCTATTCACACGGCTCGGATTCGATTCCCGGCCAGGTTGTTATAGGATTTGCGTTGGGTAAAGCAAACTTGCTGAGGGTTGCAACAAAATAACAAATTTCTATTCTAGAGAAAAGTTTCCTGATAATCTAAAGAATTTGTATTCCAAAATACCCTTCATGTAACATTAGTAGTTCCGAAGATATATAACTTTTTATGAGAATGAAGTAAAAAAATTAAAGTTACGTGGAACTGCAATAAAAATTTAGTGTCATTAAAAAACCCCTGTATATCAGAGCTTTAAAATGACGTCACAGGAACTGATAAGCTCATATATGAGCATTACATGTTATGTGAAGTATTTTATGTAACGTATTTTTCACATATCAAAAATTATTTTAAACGAAAAAAAAATAAATAAAATGAACATTTTACGGGGAAAATGAGAGTTTTAGTGCTAGAGATATAAAAATGACGTAATAGCAGCTGGAAAGGTTAGAAATCCACGCATTAAATCAAATATAATGGTATTCCATATATCAAAGAATGTTTTAAAAGGGGAAACATTTTAAATTCACTGCTTTTTCGCCATATTTAACCATAATCTCCTCTAGTTGAAATTTTGTTAGTAATTTAAATTTATAATAATTCTACAATACAAATATAAAAATATATATAAAAATTGGAAATTTATTCTTTGAAGAGGTGGAAAAATTAAAATACATTGGAGCAACAGTAAAAGATATAAATGATACTCGGGAGGAAATTAAATACAGAACAAATATGGGAAATGCGTGTTATTATTCGGTTGAGAAGCTTTTATCATCCAGTCTGCTGTCAAAAAAATCTGAAAGTTAGAATTTATAAAACAGTTATATTACCGGTTGTTCTGTATGGTTGTGAAACTTGGACTGTCACTTTGAGAGAGGAACAGAGATTAAGGGTGTTTGAGAATAAGGTGCTTAGGAAAATATTTGGGGCTAAGAGGGATGAAGTTACAGGGGAATGGAGGAAGTTACACAACGCAGAACTGCACGCATTGTATTCTTCACCTGACATAATTAGGAACATTAAATCCAGACGTTTCTGATGGGCAGGGCATGTAGCACGTATGGGCGAATCCAGAAATGCATATAGAGTGTTAGTTGGGAGGCCGGAGAGAAAAAGACCTTTGGGGAGGCCGAGACGTAGATGGGAAGATAACATTAAAATGGATTTGACGGAGGTAGGGTATGATGATAGAGAATGGATTAATCTTGCTCAGGATAGGGACCAATGGCGGGCTTATGTGAGGGCGGCAATGAACCTCCGGGTTCCTTAAAAGCCAGTAAGTAAGTAAGTAAGTAAGTAAGTAAGTAAGTAAGTAAGTAAGTAAGTAAGTAAGTAAGTAAGTAAGTAAGTAAGTAAGTAAGTAAGTAAGTAAATATGTAAGTAAGTAAGTAAGTAAGCAAGTAAGTAAGTAAGTAAGTAAGTAAATAAGTAAGTAAGTAAGTAATAATTCTACAATTATTGTAATGAATTTATTAACACAAGTTAGTAACTTTTGTACGATTTTTATATTATTTAAACGTTTTCCTCAATGTTAATTGGCTAATACATAAAAATCATCTCTTGCTATGTACTTCAATTTATTGTTGCTATCTTTGCTGCAACAATGATATTTATACATATAAAATACGAAAATTGTGCAACAATTAGGGATAAAATTTCATATGTAGCCATCTTGTCCCTTAGTGTAGGCTAATTTGAGTTTTGTAAGAAACTCAACATTTTTTTTTTATCTCTGGGGAACCAAATCTTCACCTCTCGTTGTCAACAGTAACCAATCCTTTTTAGGTAAAATCAACTTATTTCTTTAAAAGCAACACTTTAAAGGTGGACTCAAAATCTATAACACTCCAATGCTGGAAATATAAAGAATTTTTAAACTTGGAACGTTCTGAATAGTACTGTTTTATTATTTATTATTTTAAAGAATGATCCAGTACACGGATGACTTTATAGCAAAATCAATTACAATATTTTTATTCTGCAACTTCTCATCTCATGTTATGTAACTTCAACTGTGTATTTCTTCGTTACAAAGCAACTATTTCTGCACTAGCAGATCGAGTCAGCTTATTCAATACTTCAGGTGGTATTGTTATTTTATTTAATCTACAGGTTTTATTATTGCTAATAAAAGCGATATAAACCAACAATAACGATATCTCCATCGCTGTGCAGTGAAATGGTACTTGAAGTCTGATTCATCGATAAATCTTCAATTTGAGGGAGTCAGATATTAAACGCTCCAAAGATTGTGGGATATAAAACTTTACGACCGAGCAATCGCTTTTCGAAGTATATGGTTCGGAAATTATACTCCAGAAATTAACTGGCAGTATGAGGTATACACAATGGATGGGTTAAAGACACAGACATAGAAAAATACAACGGAAAAAGAACTTCTAAGTTAAATTTAGTCGTAAATTAATCTTTTGATCTTACAAGAATTTGAAAAAAAAATAAAACCGTATTTTGAGAAGAATTTTGATAGGAAATAACAAGTTCTAAGTTGACAATTACAGATAACGGAAAAGTATTTACAACTTACAGTACTTCTAGTCCACCGTTGTGGCTGAGGGGTTAAAAAAATAATTTTACGAGAAATTGCAATGAGAGTTTTAGTGCTATAGATATAAAAATGACGTAACAGCAGCTGAAATGGTAAGAAATCCACACATTAAATCATATGTAATGGTATATTTTCCACAAAGCATGGACCGACATCAATGGCAGATTAGTGACACCATCATACTTAGGCAGGGCTGATCATATTAAAAAGTTTAGATGCAGAAAACAAAGAACGGACGTGGCAAAATTTTCCTTTGTTAACCGCACAATAGTAGACTGGAACAGCTTACCTGCGGCAATCTTTCAGGGTGGTCCTCTCAAAATCAATACATTTAAGGAAAGATTGAGAAGATTAGACTGAAAATGTAATTGTAGGGCAGTGTAATTATCTAAGTTGTGTCACGTAATTAATTAAGATGATATGTAATTAACTAAGATGATATGTAATTAATTAAGGTGATATGTAATTAATTAAGGTGATGTGTAATTAATTAAGATTATATGTAATTAATTAAGGTAATATGCAATTTAGTTTATATGTAATTCATTAAGGTGATATGTAATTAAGTTGCTATGTAATTAATTAAGATGATATGTAATTAATTAAGGTGATATGTAATTAAGTTGATATGTAATTAATTAAGATGATATTTAATTTAGTTGATATGTATTTAATTAAGGTGATATGTAATTAAGTTGCTATGTAATTAAGATGATACGTAATTAATTAAGGTGATATGTAATTAAGTTGATATGTAATTAATTAAGGTGATATGTAATTTAGTTGATATGTAATTCATTAAGGTGATATGTAATTAAGTTGCTATGTAATTAATTAAGGTGATATGTAATTAAGTTAATATGTAATTAATTAAGGTGATATGTAATTTAGTTGATATGTAATTCATTAAGGTGATATGTAATTAAGTTGCTATGTAATTAATTAAGGTGATATGTAATTAAGTTAATATGTAATTAATTAAGGTGATATGTAATTTAGTTGATATGTAATTAATTAAAGTGATATGTAATTAAGTTTCTATGTAATTAATTAAGATGATATGTAATTAATTGAGGTGATATGTAATTAAGTTGATATGTAATTAATTAAGGTGATATGTAATTTAGTTGATATGTAATTAATTAAGGTGATATATAATTAAGTTGCTATGTAATTAATTAAGATGATATGTAATTAATTAAGGTGATATGTAATTAAGTTTATATGTAATTAATTAAGGTGATATGTAATTTAGTTGATACGTAATTCATTAAGGTGATATGTAATTACTTAAGTTGGTAATAGTTGGGTGTAATAGAAGTACTTATAAGTTACGTTTACTTTTGCTTATTGTAATCGTTGTCCCGCGCCGTAGCGTCGCGGTCTAAGGCATCCCGCCTAGGACTCGCGTTACGGAATGCGCGCTGGTTCGATTCCTCATGGGGGAAGAAATTTTCTCATGAAATTTCGGCCAGTGTATGGGACCGGTGCCCACCCAGCATCGTGATGCACTTGGGGAGCTACGATAGGTAGCGAAATCCGGTTACGAATGCCAGCTATAACGGCTGGGGGGATCATCGTGCTAACCACACGATACCTCCATTCTGGTTGGATGATCGTCCACCTCTGCTTCGGCATGTGGGCGTGAGGCCAGCAGCCGGCTGGTCGGTCTAGGCCCTTCACGGGCTGTAGCACCACGGATTATTTATTGTTATTATAGCATAGTTTTTTTTATAATACTAGGTTTATTGTAACTATTTATTTATAGTTAGAAGTAAATTTACCGGTACGTTTATTTTATTTTTTATTACTGTAATTTCTGTAAATTTTATTAATATAATTATTGTAATGCTATTATTGTATATTATATATCACTGCCACTGGGTGTATACCCAATTGTCTCAGCGGTCCCGTGTTCGATTCCCAGTCAGGACGAGTTGCCTGGGTGAGGCTTTTTCGGAGTTTTTCCCTCACTCCTATGGATGAATATCAGGTAACTTTATCAGGCGAGTGGAACCCCACTCATCTTCGCCACTTCCTTTAATCCCCCATCATCCTCTCCTCCTTTTCTGGTTTTTCAGATCACTCTACAGGCGGCCTCCCGAAACTACTGACGCTCTCGACCGGCTTTCGTGGAATGTAGCTAAGCGACGTTGCATGACTTCTGCAATGGCACCGGAGAAGGACCTACTCGGGGGAGGAGTTTCGCCTCGGACTGACAGGGGGCCCTTGGGGGAAGTTGCCGAAGCAGGAATGGTATATGGATTTCTGTCGGCTGTAGGGACCGGTCGTTAAGGAAGTCATATGGTTAGGGCGGTGTGCGTAGGGGATCTGTGGCACGCAACTCATTCTATATCGAGGGTTGCCGCAATAGATCTCAATAGGTCGCAGTGCTGGGCCATCCGTGCCCCCCTCAGTTAAATTCCATTGCATTACTGTACTTCTATAAGCACATACATAAAAATGTTAGTCTCCACAGAATCTTATGGCCTGTTTTTCCAAGAATTGTTAGAAAATTTAACGACTGTTAAACTCTAAACAGTTTGTTACTTACTTACTTACTTACAAATGGCTTTTAAGGAACCCGAAGGTTCATTGCCGCCCTCACATAAGCCCGCCATCGGTCCCTATCCTGTGCAAGATTAAGCCAGTCTCTATCATCATACCCCACCTCCCTCAAATCCATTTTAATATTATCCTCCCATCTACGTCTCGGCCTCCCTAAAGGTCTTTTTCCCTCCGGTCTCCCAACTAACACTCTATATGCATTTCTGGATTCGCCCATACGTGCTACATGCCCTGCCCATCTCAAACGTCTGGATTTCAAGTTCCTAATTATGTCAGGTGAAGAATACAATGCGTGCAGTTCTGTGTTGTGTAACTTTCTCCATTCTCCTGTAACTTCATCCCGCTTAGCCCCAAATATTTTCCTAAGCACCTTATTCTCAAACACCCTTAACCTATGTTCCTCTCTCAGAGTGAGAGTCCAAGTTTCACAGCCATATAGAAGAACCGGTAATATAACTGTTTTATAAATTCTAACTTTCAGATTTTTGGACAGCAGACTGGATGATAAGAGCTTCTCAACCGAATAATAACACGCATTTCCCATATTTATTCTGCGTTTAATTTCCTCCCGAGTGTCATTTACATTTGTTACTGTTGCTCCAAGATATTTGAATTTTTCCACCTAAACAGTTTGTTAATTAATAAAATTGTATGTTTTCAACACCAGTTTGGTTTAACAGATTGTTAACAGTTTGTTAATTTTAAATGTAGGATTTCGGGCAGTTAACTCGTTTAACAGTTAGTTAAATATGGCCGATGTCTCCACAGCTGTTCGAACAGAAGTTGCGAAATTAATATTTTGTGTCTCTCTGTAGGGAATGTTTAGCATATGACTGGTAATATAACATTTAAAAAATACTTTGGACTGTTTAAATACATCAGTGTTATTTTATTTCTTTCGTATTTCGTATCCATAATAGCAAGGAGGAAATATAACCTTACTTTGTAATTATTATTCAGCACGTCACTTTCATTTGTCAACTGTTTGTTTATGGAGCGTGGCCTACTATAACAGGTTGTCATTTTATGCAAGTTTCATGACTCACTCTATAATATAGAACTTGAAGATTAATTTTAGCCAATCAAAAATTGTCTTACATGAGTAGAATTATTACCAACTGCTGTTGAGTAGTTAAAATAGTGCTAAAAGACGTTATAGTTAAGTGTTGGTTATCTTAAAATTATGTTTAACAAATGGAAAATACATTAACAAAGCATTACATTAACATTAACATTACATTAACATGTAACCCACTAACATATAACAAGAAAATTAGAAACGTGTTAATATCTTCAATTTGATTAAATAAATTTATAGCCTATGTGTATGAATTAATCAACCTATATTATATTTGTATTCTATAATTTTGAAATATATATTAGTCCTACTTTTCACGTGCGATATTATTCCTCTATAGTGTTAATATTATATTATATAATTCCATTGCCGCTGTAATTATATTTTAGTTCCTATTTTATTTTACTTATTTATTTTTATTATTATTATTTTTTATTTTAATATTATATCTGAACTGCGACCGAGGACGAGCGCTGCTCATTCGGTCTCAAATTTTGTTAATACTACTGTATCTTCTTTTTATATTGCTTGTATTATTTTATTTGTATTTCTCTTTGTTTGTTTTGTAATTATATTTCTTTATTCTGTATATTTGAAATAAATAAATAAAAACAATAAATAAAAAGCGTTAAAAATAAACAGGCTGTTAATTTAACATTCGTTAAGCAAAATTAAACATTACTTGGACAAACTGGCCATTAGGATGTTATAATCTGTAGTGTGCACAATTTACGATTTCGATCATGTTGTAAATTTGTATGCTCTTACCAGCGTTTAGTGTTTGGGATAATTTAAAAAAGACTAAAATACCGCATACTTAAATGCCATGGATCTGGGCCGGGATCGAACCCACAACCTTAAGCACAAAAGACCAGAGCTATATCGACTACGCTACCCAAGCCAACACGCACAACATGAAAGTTTCACAACTTTCAAATCTTTCTTGACTTCTAAATAAAATGTTATGTTTTATTTAACGACGCTCGCAACTGCAGATGTTATATCAGCGTCGCCGGATGTGCCGGAATTTTGTCCCGCAGGAGTTCTTTTACATGCCAGTAAATCTACTGACATGAGCCTGTCGCATTTAAGCACACTTAAATGCCATCGACCTGGCCCGGGATTGAACCCGCAACCTTGGGCATAGAAGGCCAGCCTTCTAAATAACCCTGTATGTTACGATGATAAAGAAGAAAAAGTAGATAAAATATAATTTCTTAATTCACACAGGGAAGAGGATATAACTGAAGAAAGAAGAGTGTTTTCGGAAATTCATTAAAGCGGATATCGATTGTACTACAACCTTACATTCCTGTAATAAAGTTTTGTTCCCGAAAGTGTTCGTAAAACTGCTCGGGGGAAGTTGGGTCTCGCTAGGTCGCTGTGTCCACTAATATCTGTTTTCATCCGCTCCTCTGATTAAAAGACACCGCTCAAACAATGGACGCCTGAGCAAATAGCCAGAGCCTCCTGTGTAAACTCCGGAGTAGAATCAGTTGCACGTTCCCGCTTCTAGGCAGGCAATTGTCTTCCGCAGTACAATTTTCATTCTGCATTTAAAAGACGAGTTCACGCTCTTTCTTTTGTTTCTCTTCTTGTTTCTAGTGATGATAATAGTAGTAGTAGTAGTAATAATAATAATAATAATAATAATAATAATAATAATAATAATAATAATAATAATGAGCAATTCTATGACAGTTTTTCGAGCCTTTCGATGAAAAGATCAAGATGCTTAACTATCATATCGAAATGCATATTTTGACTTTGTCATATTTTGATGATATAATATAGGATCTCGATAAGAATATTGTACTAAATCGCTTTGGAGATAACACATTCATAGATAGTAAGTTATAAGAAAATTCGTTATCAGGAGGAAAAGAGATTTGCAAATGAGGTTTATTCCAAGGAAAACATCTGCATTGTATATTCTGAATAGCACAGAAGTTGATTTAGAATTTTTAGCTGATAGTTAAATATTTCATAATATTATTTAAATGGTTCATTTACTGAAGAAACGTTTAATCAATTTTCGATTGCCTAAAATACAACAACAAAAGTAAAATGAATAACAAAATTTGTCCTGCAGGCCTAATCTTACATTTGAAGGCATTAGAAGAGCGCAGATCAATGAAGTCGTTCCATTTTGGTTATTGCGTAATAGCCTTTTTTCTTGCATCTGTTTTCATATTACGTATCCCATTTTGTCTTAAATTCTTGGGATGAGTGTTTTTTTTTTTTTGCACTGAAATCTCTTTCTACTTATTTCCAACCTTCCTTTGAAATCTGCACATTAGTCTTTTTTTTACGATTATTTTAATATATTTTGAGGTTACCTCTGTTTATGATGACATTTTATTGTTGTAATATAACAAATGAACTCACTATAAAGGTCACTGCTTACATTAGCAAAGCAGATGGCTTTCTAAATTACGATTTTACTCGTACTATGATTCCGAAGGCCGTGATGACTTAACTGGGAATTAAATTAATTGCCTGTATTTTAAATGCTTATTAGTTCGTGAAATGCAAATGATTAATTAAATATAATTTAACCTATATATTTAAATTCAATTACAATAAGTTAATTGTGGATTAGTAACATGTTGGTGAAATCGGCCGTAAATGTTTTTAAGTTTCTTTAAAATTAATACTCCTTGCTGTCTTCTTAACCTCAATTTCTGATAAAATTTTATTGTTGTGATATAACAAATGAAGCAATTATAAAGGCCAATGTCTGCATTGACAACGCATATGGCCTTCGGAATTACAATTTTAGTATGATTCAGAAGGCCGTGATGATTTAATTGGGAATTAAATTAATTGACTTTATTTGAAATGCGTTTTTATTTTATGAAATACAAACGAATTGGATATGATTTAACTTCCGTATTTAAGTTAAATTACAATTAGTTAATTGTGGATTAGTAAGATGTTGGTGACATCGGTCTTTAGTGTAATGTACTAGAAAAATTCACTGGAACATATAAATCCCACAACCGGAAGCAAGAAGTCTGTCTTTACATCACCAGACTGAAACAGCTGACTGTCGAAACAGCGTCTTGTTGACTCTCAAGGAAAATACAACGGGGAGGGAAAAAATGACCTTCCAGTGTTTATAGTGGTCTTTGTAGGAGAGAGAGAAATAAATGGTTTATCACCTTCATGCAGCAGCAGCAGAGATTGTGTTGCATTGTTCCGCCCAGACCTCATCTGTCTGTTCCCCACCTGTCACAGGATAATGGCGGCCCGGATAAAAAATAGTGGGAGTGTGTGGGGATGGAAGCAATCTTACCGGCAGTGCCGAGACAATTTCATGGCGGCTATTCTCGAGTCTTAGCGGCTGCCTTCCGGCCCTCTGATGTATTTCTTACTCCAGACGGTTTCCTGAATGAAACGCGACGGCGAGCATGTAGACTTGAACGCACAACACTTCGAGTCGCATCGCATTCACTTCAGGACATAAAGGAAAGCGAACCTCACAACAGAATCTCTTCACCGCTTCTGAAGAATTTCCCCGCATAAAATTTCAATATAAAAATATAAATATAAATATAGCCTACATAAAAGTGCAGGAAACATTTATAGCAGAAAACATAAGTCAGGGAAACTGCTACAGGAAATAATACTTACTTACTTACTTACTTACTTACTTACTCACTGGCTTTTAAGGAACCCGGAGGTTCATTGCCGCCCTCACATAAGCCCGCCATTGGTCCCTATCCTGAGCAAAATGAATCCATTCTCTATCATCATATCCCACCTCCCTCAAATCCATTTTAATATTATCCTCCCATCTACGTCTCGGCCTCCCTAAAGACCTTTTTTTCTCCGGCCTCCCAACTAACACTCTATATGCATTTCTGGATTCGCCCATACGTGCTACATGCCCCGCCCATCTCAAACATCTGGATTTAATGTTCCTAATTATATCAGGTGAAGGATACAATGCGTGCAGTTCTGTGTTGTGTAAATTTCTCCATTCTCTGTAACTTCATCCCTCTTAGCCCCAAATATTTTCCTAAGAATCTTATTCTCAAACACCCTGTCTCAAAGTGAGAGTCCAAGTTTCACAACCATACAGAACAACCGGTAATATAACTGTTTTATAAATAACTTTCAGATTTTTCGACAGCAGACTGGATGATAAAAGCTTCTCAACCGAATAATAACAGGAATTTTCCCATATTTATTCTGTGTTTGATTTCCTCCCGAGTGTCATTTATATTTGTTACTGTTGCTGCCAGATATTTGAACTTCTCCACCTCTTCAAAAGATAAATTTCCAATTTTTATATTTCCATTTCGTACAATACATGAAATAATAATAATAATAATAATAATAATAATAATAATAATAATAATATTAATAATAATTATTATTATTATTTACTTATTTATTTATTTAATCTGGAAGAGCTAAGGCCAGTAGGCCTTCTCTTCCGCCCAGCCAGACTCTAATTCTAATTGAATACAATTGGTTACATAGTTATTACATTAATATCTAGACCATAAAACAACATGAAAATAAATAATGAAAGTTGGATAAGTAATGTTAGTGTGAGAATAATAAACATTGGTAAGAAATAGTTATAATAATAATAATAATAATAATAATAATAATAATAATAATAAATGCCTGTTATTATTCGGTTGAGAAACTTTTATCATCCAGTCTGCTGTCAAAAATTCTGAAAGTTAGAATTTTTAAAGCAGTTATATTACCGGTTGTTCTATATGGTTGTGAAATTTGGACTCTCACTTCGAGAGAGGAACATAGGTTAAGGGTGTTTGAGAATAAGGTGCTTAGGAAAATATTTGGGGCTAATATGGATGAAATTACAAGAGAATGGAGAAAGTTACACAACACAGAACTGCACGCATTGTATTCTTCACGTGACATAATTATGAACATTAAATCCAGACGTTTGAGATGGGCAGGGCATATAGCACGTATGGGCGAATCCAGAAATGCATATAGAGTGTTACTTGGGAGGCCGGAGGGAAAAAGACCTTTAGGGAGGCCGAGACGTAGGTGGGAAGATAATATTAAAATGGATTTGAGGGAGATGAGATATGATAATAGAGACTGGATTAATCTTGCTCAGGATAGGGACCAATGGCGGGCTTACGTGAGGGCGGCAATGAACCTCCGGGTTCCTTAAAAGCCAGTAAGTAAGTAAGTAAGTAAGTAAGTAAGTAAGTAAGTAAGTAAGTAAGTAAGTAAGTAAGTAATAATAATAATAACAATAATAATAATAGGCCTAATAATAATAATAATAATAATAATAATAATAATAATAATAATAACGAGATAATTTAAATATTTATTCTGTGATATATATAACCATTAAACATTGAGAAACCTGAAACAGCTATTATTGTTAACAGGAATTGTTAAAAAAATATTTCGTTAGCCTATTCTTAAATTGGTTTGATGTCTGACAGTCCCTGACATTACTCGGTAGGGAATTCCAAAGTCGAGGAACAGCCACAGTGCAAGAAGATGAATATGAGGATGTTCGGTGAGAGGGAATGGATAATATTGAGGAGTGTTGTGATCGTGTGTCTAGGTTATGATGGGTGGATAAATTTTGAAAACGAAACGCAAGATAGACAGGAGTGGAGAAATGCAATATGTGAAAGAGAAGGGAAGGACAGTGGATTTTCCTACGATCTTCTAGACGGAGCCAGGACAACATTTCGAGGGATGGTGTCACGTGATCAGCCCGGCGAATATTGCAGACGAAACGGACGCACATATTATGAACACGTTGTAGTCTCTGCGCCGAAGTAACGCTTAGGTCAGTAAGCAGAATATCACAGTAATCGAAGTGGGGCATCACGAGTGTTTGCACTAACATTTTTTTTCATGGAAAAGGGTAGAAATTCTGATGGTCTTAAACATTTGACAGGCACTGAATTTGTACATAGGCCAAATAGAAACGATCGGGACGAAATTGAAATATAAACTGCTGAGCCATTTATACCCGAACCCACACTTTGTGAAGTCGAAATTGCGATAAAAAGTCTGAAAAAGTACAAGTCTCCAGATATCGATAAAATTCTAGCAGAATTAATACAAGAGGGTGGAAGCGTATTATCCAGCGAAATTTATAAGTTTGTACTTGCTATTTGGGAAGAGGAAATTGTACCAGAACAATGGAAGGAGTCCATAATAGTACCTATCTTTAAGAAGGGGTACAAGACTAACTGTAGTAACTTTCGAGGAATATCACTTTTGTCGACGTACAAAATTTTGTCCAATATTATTTTGAGAAGATTAACTCAAAATGTAGATGAAATTAATGGGGATCATCAGTGTGGTTTTAGGCGTAATAGATCGACTATTGATCAGATCTGTTTTATTCGACAGATATTGGAGAAAAAAATGAGAGTATAAGGGTACAGTACATCAGTTATTCATAGATTTCAAAAAGGCATATGACTCGGTTAAGAGAGAAATTGTATATGATATTCTTATTGAATTTGGTATTCCCAAGAAACTAGTTCGATTAATTAAAATGTGTCTCAGTGAAACATACAGCAGAGTCCGTATAGGTCAGTTTCTATCTGATGCTTTTCCAATTCACTGCGGGTTAAAGCAAGGAGATGCACTGTCACCTTTACTTTTTAACTTCGCTCTAGAATATGCCATTAGGAAAGTTCAGGATAACACAGGGGGTTTGAAATTGAACGGGTTACATAAGCTTCTTGTCTATGCGGATGACGTGAATATGTTAGGAGAAAATCCACAAACGATTAGGGAAAACATAGGAATTTTACTTGAAGCAAGTAAAGAGATAGGTTTGGAAGTAAATCCCGAAAAGATAAAGTATATGATTATGTCCCGTGACCAGAATATTGTACGAAATGGAAATGTAAAAATTGGAGATTTATCCTTCGGAAAGGTGGAAAAACTCAAGTGTCTTGGAGCAAGAGTAACAAATATAAATGACACTCGGGAGGAAATTAAACGCAGAATAAATGTGGGAAATGCCTGTTATTATTCGGTTGAGAAGCTTTTATCATCCAGTCTGTTGTCAAAAAATCTGAAAGTTAGAATTTATAAAACAGTTCCATTACCAGTTGTTCTGTATGGTTATGGAACTTGGACTCTCATTTTGAGAGAGGAACAGAGATTAAGGTTGTTTGAGAATAAGGTTCTTAGGAAAATATTCGGGGCGAAGAGGGATGAAGTTACAGGAGAATGGAGAAAGTTACACAACACAGAACTGCACGCATTGTATTCTTCACCTGACATAATTAGGAACATTAAATCCAGATGTTTGAGATGGGCAGAGCATGTAGCACGTATGGGCGAATCCAGAAATGCATATAGAGTGTTAGTTTGGAGGCCGGAAGGAAAAGGACCTTTGGGGAGACAGAGATGTAGATGGAAGGATAATATTAAAATGGATTTGAGGGAGGTGGGATATGATGATAGAGACTGTAATCTTGCTCAGGATAGGGACCAATGGCGGGCTTATGTGGGGGCGGCAATGAACTTGCGGGTTCCTTAAAAGCCATTTGTAAGTAAGTATGTAAGTAACTGTATTTGAAGCTGTCAACTTTTTGCACTGCTTCGTTTCAAATTCGCACGTTTACCTTCATTATTTTTCTTGCTATAACCATGATCTTCATCTTATTTGCATTTATCTTCATCCCATACTGCTCACAGCTGTCCCTTAGCTACAGTAGCATATCCCTAAGTATCGTGTCTTCCTCTATAAATTATATTCACTATTCCCTGTCACTTTTTTTAAAATAGAGCTGTGTGTCCTATTTTAATTTTAACGACTGGTAGTGAAGTGGTGATAATTTTGAGTGACTATCTAAAAGGTTTCTACAACTGTCTTGCCAACCTCAACACGGAAGTTGTCTGACAACTGTAGACAGTGAAACTGCCATCCAGCAGTAAGGAAATAAAAAGAGTTTAGATCTATTGCGTTGTTGGCATTTTTCCTCTTTGTAACACAAGTGGTATTTGTTTTCAGAAATGTTCATGCGGGGATTTGTTACTTATATACGTACAGCTTGATAGAGACACTGAATGGTGACGCATATGCGTCATTATGTCATAAAAATCTGACTGTCGGTCCATAAAAGTTCCTTCCATAAAATGAAGTGATAGCTCTTTCTTTCTGACGTCAAGAATCATACACCAGCAGCCAATGCAGCCTCAGAGTCTTTCGTTTCATTTTAAAGACTTTTTTCAAGGGAATCGTTTCTGAAGACGACACTGGCTTCCTTTCGGTAATAAGTATGAATTATCATGATGCCGAGGTCTGGTCGGTGATGTCATCCAGCATCAATTACAACAGAAGAATGGAGAGTTCACCCTAACGGTTTTTTTTCTGACGTCTCTAATTTGCCTTTCAGAGAAGTGTGTGTGATGAATGCATCTTCCGTTTGCCAATTTGGGGTCATATTTTGCGTCTTGTGATTCCATTTCATTTTACTTTCTTAAAACGTTCTATTTTTCTCTGGATTTTCTCTGAACCTCAATTGAATGGTTAGATACCAAAGCCTTGCGCATACTGGAAATATTCCATAGTACTACCTGACAAGACCACATTGAAATGATCACAGCAATCTGGTGAACTTCTCCAATGAAACCTCCCCCCTGTATCTTCATTATTCACCAAGTGATTCTCTTTGGACTTCCTGAGATTTGAACTCAAGTATCTGATGCAAGAATATTTTAAATATTTTCTGTTTTATAGCTGAAAATATAGATTTTTATGAAGCAGCTCAAAATCGCACCGAATACAATAATACACGTCGAAGTCTCGAAGTCTAGAATTTATGGTACACAGTAATGGTTTCGAAACAGAAATATTTGAAAATGCTAGTTCCCGTAACTGGGAACAGTTCTTACATTATTGTGATATTGTGATCAATCAGGGACGTACGCAAGGGAGAGAGATTACAGGGTTTGTACCCCTCCTTGAACTTAAAAAAATATACATATTTGGATTTGAATATATATATATATTTTTTTTTTCCATAATCTTTTTCCATTCTCTACTTTTCCACTGTCAGAGTAACAAAATCTACATCGACATAAGGCATAGTCCTCCTACCCCTCCTTCAATATAACCCCTGTGCTGTGTGTTGCCGCACGTTCGAATTATAACAATGCTGTCTTTATTATAGAGAGACCTACCGCCTAGTACCGACCTTGTAATAAAATGAAGTAGACACAGTATTAAATGTAACTTGTTGTGAAATATACTGGAAAGGTTGTTCATATGTTAAATAATGTGCATTGTTAATTTTCAACTAATTTATTCACCCATTGGTTAGTTTGAGTTCTGACTTTATTGTGAAACGTTCGATTAATTTTTTGTGCACTTGAAAGTTCACATTTTAATAATAATACACAACATTTAAAATACCGATAACGGTAAATGAAATTGAACTTAATGTGTAACATAACAATAAAAAGGTTGTTTTGAAATTTCTGCAGGTCATATGTTAAATATTGTGCATTGTCGATTTTAAACTCATTTTAAATCGGTATTCGCCTGTTCGTTAATTTGAGTTCTGACTTTAGTGTGAAAAGTTCGTTTAAATTTTTGTGCATTTGAGAGTTATATTTTAATAATAATAATAATAATAATAATAATAATAATAATAATAATAATAATAATAACAATAATACACAACATTTAAAATACCGATAATGTAAATTCTAGGCCTAAACAATTTTAATAATAACTCCTTGGCAATCAATAAATTGAGAGGAGAAGAGAAGAGAAGAGAAGAGAAGAGAAGAGAAGAGAAGAGAAGAGAAGAGAAGAGAAGAGAAGAGAAGAGAAGAGAAGAGAAGAGAAGAGGAGAGAAGAGGAGAGGAGAGGAGAGGAGAGGAGAGGAGAGGAGAGGAGAGGAGAGGAGAGGAGAGGAGAGGAGAGGAGAGGAGAGGAGAGGAGAGGAGAGGAGAGAAGAGAAGAGAAGAGAAGAGAAGAGAAGAGAAGAGAAGAGAAGAAGAAGAGAAGAGAAGAGAAGAGAAGAGAAGAGAAGAGAAGAGAAGAGGAGCAAAAGAGGAGAGGAGAGAAAATAGAAGAGGAGAGAGAAGAGAAGAGGAGAGGAGAGGAGAGGAGATGAGGGGAGGGGAGGGGAGAGGAGAGGAGAGGAGAGGACAGGAGAGGAGAGAGAGAAGAGAAGAGAAGAGAAGAGAAGAGAAGAGAAGAGAAGAGAAGAGAAGAGAAGAGAAGAGAAGAGAAGAGAAGAGAAGAGAAGAGGAGAGGAGAGGAGGGTATGGTAGGGGAGGGGAGGAGGGAGGAGAGGACAGGACAGGACAGGACAGGACAGAAGAGGAGAGAAGAGAAGAGGAGAGAAGAGAAGAGAAGAGAAGAGAAGAGAAGAGAGAAGAGAAGAAGAAGAGAAGAGAAGAGAAGAGAAGAGAAGAGAAGAGAAGAGAGAGAGAAGAGGAGGGTATGGTAGGGGAGGGGAGAGGAGAGGAGAAGAGAAGAGAAGAGAAGAGAAGAGAAGAGAAGAGAAGAGAAGAGAAGAGAAGAGAAGAGAAGAGAAGAGAAGAGAAGAGAAGAGAAGAGAAGAGAAGAGAAGAGAAGAGAAGAGAAGAGAAGAGAAGAGAAGAGAAGAGAAGAGAAGAGAAGAGAAGAGAAGAGAAGAGAAGAGAAGAGAAGAGAAGAGAAGAGAAGAGAAGAGAAGAGAATCTTAACATACAAAGTACTTAGCTATTTTACCATTTACCTGATGAAGTGAAAACGTTGTGGAAGTGAAAATAAATTACTTCCGATTCTTTTTATCATAATCTCGGTATGTATAGGGAATAAAATGGTCGTCTGAATTTTGGAGATACTATTAGGGGGGGACATAGAAACATAACATATCACATTATTAACGTTTTTTTTTTTCACCGCACATCCCTACACCCTTCAGTATATGGCCCAAAACCATCAAAATGTATTCCTTTTTATCACGTGAAACAACACACAACCATTTCGCTACTCAACAAATCACCGTGCTGCGAGAACATACAGAATTCTGCTTTTTGTCGGAATCCAGAGCACGGAAATAAAACCAAAGTAAGAGAGTACGTTTTTATAGGAACAAGACTCGGAAATATTACACTACTCAAAGGCTGCTCTGTGACATGCAGAGGGCATGGCAGGGTGCTTCCAGGGGGCTCTGATTGATGAAATTTTTGTCCCGCCTCTTGCCCAGTCCTCACGAGAAATGACTGTCGAGCTTTGTGTACTACATCACAGAAGTGACGACACGTTGCCATAGAAACTGCCCATTTCGGTAAAAAAAAATGACATAAGTCATTAGCATGTGATGTAGAGAATAGGTCTGAATATACCACAACCAGCTAAAAGCTTTGGAAGTCGGGTAAAAATTCTGTTTTTCTTTTTTTTTTTTGTATATTCTAAGATTAATATCCTTTTCAATGTATTTTACAGTACAAGGTCTCTAATCCGAACTAATTGAGACTGTTGTTAATACGGATTACATCAAACATATGGAAATATTCTACCTGCTCACTCAACTTGAAAAAAAAACGCACTGTACAATATTATTAAAATAAAGAGGATGTACAGTAGGTATCAATTTTTATTTTATTTTATTGGGTTATTTTACGACGCTGTCTCAACATCTAGGTTATTTAGCGTCTGAATGAAATGAAGGTGATAATGCCGGTGAAATGAGTCCGAGGTCCAGCACCGAAAGTTACCCAGAATTTGCTCTTGTTGGGTTGAGGGAAAACCCCGGAAAAAACCTCAACCACGTAACTTGCCCCGACCGGGATTCGAACCCGGGCCACCTGGTTTCGCGGCCAGACGCGCTGACCGTTACTCCACAGGTGTGGACAGTAGTAGGTATCAATGTATGAAGTATAGTAATCAAAGAAACTGTTACAACATGCAGTATAATATAAAAAAAGAAATAATACTTTATATATTTAACTAAATTATAGAAATAATACAAATACGTGGTACATTCATTAAGTTCTGAGACTGAGGGCATAGTGGCGGTATGGTGCACTAGAACGGATAGGTGGCGCCGTGATATGATACCTTGTCAGTTAGTCTCTCGTCCCAGCATCATACAGTTACGTGCATATAGTGTAAGCAGAACTACGGTCTTTGTTGTGACGGTGATTTGAATGCGCGCGTCGGAACTCGAGTATGTTGCAGTTTGAGCAACGGGCAAACGTCACGTTCTGTCAGAAATTAGGCGAAACTGCTATGACCGATCATAACTGGAGACGAAACATGGTGTTTCCTTTACGATCCGCAACTGAAGCGACAATCCGCCACCTGGAAAACGCCATTATTTCCACGACAGAAAAATCCGCAACAAGACAGGTCAAAAGGCAAGGTGATGCTTTAACAGTTTTTTTTATTCAAATGGAATTGTTCACATAGAATTCATCCCACAATGTGCAACTGTAGACAAGATCCTCTACAAAGAGATTCTTGGCCGTTTAAGCAATTCAATTCGTCGTAAGCGTCCTGAGCTTTGGCATAGGAAGAATTGGCTGTTGCTACACGACAACGCCCCTGCACATCGCTCCATCCTTGTCCAAGAGGAACTTGCAAGGCAACAGGTCGCTGTTTTGCCACACCCTCCGTACTCACCTGATCTCGCACCATGCGATTTTTTTTCTCTTTCCCCTCAAGAAATCAATCCTACGTGGGCGTAATTTTTATGCGGCCGAAAAGGTCATGACTGCCACAAGAGAAGCCATACGGCATCTTCCTGCCAACATCTTTCAGCAGTGCTTCCAGCAGCTACACCAACGTTGGCAGACGTGCATACCGGCCAACGGCGACTATATTGAGGGAGGATGTCGATCTGTTTAAGTGTACGCCGTATCACGCGGCATCTTCTGCAACATCCAGATTCTTGTGGTGCCTGCCCTTCAGGCGTCAGTGTCAGAACTTAATGACTGTACCACGTATATCCCAACTTACATAACTTCAATACGGAGAAGTTATCTAGAAACAGGTAAACGCCTGGGATCTATACTAAATGTATAACACGAAAGGTAGAGAACAAGACTAGCTGTAAGGCGTATATGGAGAGATTCCAGGATATGAGATATTACGAAGATTCGCTGCAAAAAGGGGGAATGTCGAATTTATTTCATTTTGCAGGAAATTAAATTTAAACTTTGAAACCATATCATTTATTTATTTATTTAATCTGACAGGATTACGAAAATAATACAAATTAAATTAAAGCCCTATTGAAGGTCAACAGGGTCAAAAGAACACTATAGAGCTCTCATCGAGCTAATACAAGAAAAAAAGAAAGAAAAACAGAGATAGCAATGATGATAATCATAACTGATAATAATAATAATAATAATAACAATAATAATAAATACATTACATATTATCAGTTTTACAACAGCATAGTTGCAATGTCATGGGTTAAGCCGAAGTTGCGCAACCTGACAGATGTTCAACAAGCAATTCCATGAACTAGAATGTGATTTTTTAATTTAAGCTTGAATTTTGATATTGTCCGACAGTCTCTGACATGGTCAGGGAGAGAATTCCAGAGGCGTGGAATAGATATGCTGAAAGATGATGAGTAGAAGGATGTTCTGTGCAGAGGAATAGAGAGGAGGTACATGGTCCGGGTTCGAGGTAGTGAAAGGTAAACAAAACGAGATGCTAGGTAAGAGGGTGTGGAGGTGTGGATGATTTTAAGAGAGAGTTGAAGAATCTTCTTTCTTTAAGTGGACTCCAAGACAACAATTCTAGTGACGGTGTTACATGATCGAATTTTCTAATGTTACAAACGAAACGAACGCAGATATTGTGAACACGCTGTAGTCTATGGGCAAGATCAGTATTTAGATTGGTGAATAGAGTATCGCAATAATCGAAGTGGGGCATCACTAAAGTTTGGATCAGGTTCTTTTTAAGGCTGAGAGGTAAAATGTTGGTTAAGTGTCTGAGGGAATGAATTATGGAAAAAGTTTTCTTACGTATGTAGGTCACTTGACTTTGAAAATTTAAACTTAAATTTAAATATACTCCTAATTTTTTTACTGTCTTACTATATGTAATTGTCGTATTATTTGTTTTTGTATTTGATACAGTGGCTAGATCTATTTTGTTTAATGCTCGTTGATGGCCCATTATTATGGCTTGTGTTAGTACATAACATTGAGCAAATATAACGCGTGTTTTTTTTTTTTACACAACTCAACACATATTACAGAAATGATATGTAGTAAATTGTGGCTCTTGCTAACCAATCCTTTTTACCGAATAATTTTTCATCAATAAATGCAAAAAATAAATGACAAAAAAGAGGAATGTCAACAATAAATGGAAAGAATAAATAACGAAAAGGAAGAATGTCAGTAATTTACAAAGATCTGTTTACTCTATGTTATTTCACATTGAAGCACCTTTGCGAGAGAGAGCTCGTTGTAATATTTCCTTGCATCTACACAAGAAAACTGCTTGAGGTGTTGCAAATGTTTGAATTTATCGCATAAAATTGGTAACACATCTGAAATAAAAGGAACTATTATTGGTATCACTAATTATCAGCTTTTAGAAAAGTTTAAAAGTAAAAGTTATATTTATTACCTTGACTATTCAATTTTCGACCAATGAAGTGTAATGAAATTTTGAATTCCAACCAATCACAGTCAAACATCGCGATAATTTTTGCAGCTAGGTTTATTGCTACCAATTTATCGCATGGTCGTTCTTTTGTTTAATCGGTGTCGCCAACTGTTTCCCCGTAAATCGATGAGCATGAATACATTAATATGCATATACACGGTTAAACTGTTCTTTCAACTTTACGCATTCAAGCAATGAATGTAAGATTGATTGCTAATATTAATTAATATATTTAGCAGTGAAGACGATGTTAAAAACGGCACACCATGTAGACAAAATCTTCACGCATCTTAATTGAACGTACGTTTTAAACTTGATTCTTTCAATATTCTTTCCAGACTGCCTAAGCACGTTGCAATGTCCGGTCCGTTTAATATATAAGGTAGGTGTCCCTAATATGGCCATGCTAAGGTTTGAGAATTTTTCTAGCCGCCATTTTGAAAAAAAAATGTAAACCACTTTTTTCTTACTCGTTCTCAGTCAAATGGACTTTCTTGAAACAATTTCCTTTCCCCATAAAAATAGCTTTAATTGTCCAAAAAGTCCCAAATTCCAAAAGTCTACCTAGTGGCCATATCAGGAGCATGTGCACATGATATGGCCACCCTTATTCCATGTTCTACAAATCGTGATTGTTTTCAGTTTGATAGCGCAGTTGTGCTAAAATTAAATAATTTCGATGTAAAATGAATAAACATGACACTTAATAATCTTTTTTATAATTCAAAAGTGTGGTCAAAACAGGTTTTTCCATAAAAAATTAAGTTGTTTTTCTTAGAATACAAAATTTTTGTGTAATCCCAGCTATAAGGCGACTCGCAATTTGTAAGGTGAAAAAATAAAAGTGAAATGAACTTGATATGGCCATGGTGCATTTGATATGGCCATATCAGGAGCAGGTAAGCTTTCACGAAAATCGTTTGATTATGAACAACTCGTAAAAGATACGCCATCAAAGACAACACCAATCAACAGAACATTAAAAACTGAATGGAATACGATGGTTTTCATGAAACAAGTCTTTGAAAAACATGCATAAAACAAAGGAGACTTACCAGAGAAAAATAAGATGAGGTCACATGAAAACCGCAAAACAGGCAACTGACGCCATATTATTCAACCTGACTGGATGGAAAACGATCTAGTGACATACCAGGATGCCCTTTCACTAGATGCTGCTGCAATTTAGCGGATTTTTTTGGTTAACTAACTCACAATAGGGGGGTGGCCATATCAAGAGCACCACCTTATTCTTACATTAGGCACTTTACTCTATATATAGAAGCAAAAAATGTTATGAAAATACTTATCTTAGGATGTGAAACAATGCTGAGAACATATAAGAAGAATAGTTTTCCACTTTCCAGATATTTAAAACTTAAATAACAAATGAAACAGGCAGTAACGCTCGCTCCTACTCAAAGCACGCTTGCTGCTGCATAAAGGGGGATAATCTCTACTGACCATCACCAGGGTGCGACGCTTTATGGGTGAAATACTGTGGGGGACGAATTTAGGTAAGGAACGAATATTGGGCACTACACCTTATAGCATACAGCAATTCCTTTGATACAATCTTCTTGTTTAGGAGTAAGGAACATACTTTAGAGTAACCCTGTAGTGTGTGTCATTTGTCTTTGTGAGCATGGTGTCTACTGAAGGACACGTGACGTAATGTGTACTCCGTGCACACTTAAAGTCATTCCAATATTGTTGGACTAAAAAACGGTATTTAATCATTACCTAACTAGTTGCGTAATAGAAGTATTATTACCTAACTAGTTGCGTAATATAAGTATTATTACCTAAGTAGTTGCGTAATATAATTATTATTACCTAACTAGTTGCGTAATGTAAGTATCGTTACCTAATTAGTTGCGTAATAGAAGTATTATTACCTAACTAGTTGCGTAATAGTATTATTACCTAACTAGATGCGGAATATAAGCATTATTACCTAACTAGTTGCGGAATATAAGCATTAATACCTAACTAGTTGCGTAATATAAGCATTATTACCTAACTAGTTGCGGAATATAAGCATTAATACCTAACTAGTTGCGTAATATAAGTATTATTACCTAACTAGTTGCGTAATATAACCATTATTACCTAACTAGTTGCGGAATATAAGCATTATTACCTAACTAGTTGCGGAATATAAGCATTAATAACTAACTAGTTGCGTAATATAAGCATTATTACCTAACTAGTTGCGGAATATAAGCATTAATACCTAACTAGTTGCGTAATATAAGTATTATTACCTAACTAGTTGCGTAATATAAGCATTAATACCTAACTAGTTGCGTAATATAAGTATTATTACCTAACTAGTTGCGTAATATAAGTATTATTACCTAACTAGTTGCGTAATATAAGTATTATTACCTAAGTAGTTGCGTAATATAAGTATTATTACCTAACTAGTTGCGTAATGTAAGTATCATTACCTAATTAGTTGCGTAATAGAAGTATTATTACCTAACTAGCTGCGTAATAGTATTATTACCTAACTAGTTGCGGAATATAAGCATTATTACCTAACTAGTTGCGGAATATAAGCATTAATACCTAACTAGTTGCGTAATATAAGCATTATTACCTAACTAGTTGCGGAATATAAGCATTAATACCTAACTAGTTGCGTAATATAAGTATTATTACCTAACTAGTTGCGTAATATAAGTATTATTACCTAACAAGTTGCGTAATATAACCATTATTACCTAACTAGTTGCGGAATATAAGCATTATTACCTAACTAGTTGCGGAATATAAGCATTAATAACTAACTAGTTGCGTAATAGAAGTATTATTACCTAACTAGTTGCGTAATAGTATTATTACCTAACTAGTTCCGTAATGTAAGTATTATTAATATCTAACTAGTTGCGTAATATAAGTATTATTACCTAACTAGTTGCGTAATATAAGCATTATTACCTAACTAGTTGCAGAATGTATTATTACCTAAATAGTTGCGTAATGTAAATATTATTATTACCTAACTAGTTGCGTAATATAAGTATTATTACCTAACTAGTTGCGTAATGTATGTGTTTACAACATTTTTAGTAGCGATGTAAATTACACATTATATAATCAAAGGGGATAAAGAGTATTTACCTACTTACCTGTACTCATTTTGTCACGCACCCAGCTGCAAAACCATTTGTCTTGATTAGCTTTCAATTTCATTAGAACCGCTATGTTTCAGTGTATTTTAGTTAGATAAAGAAGTCTACGAATAGTGAATGAAACTGGAACCGTACATAGCGCCTATAATGCAGGATGCGTATTATCAGCACTAGGCTAGGCATTCACCTCAGAGTAGGTGTGCATCAAATTACCGACGTAAATAACATTCATGCCTCACGCGGGATTTCAACTCTCGACCGTAATTTCACGCTGTGTTAAAGCTACATGCTTTGCTCCTTGCGTGTACCGAGGCAGATCTGTGACACATATTGTCTGAAAATGCCTGTTGTTAGGCCTACGTATTGTCGCTGTCAGGACAGAAAATCTCTGCTTGTACAGGGACATCATTTTATTTTTACTTCAATTTTTATTGTACTTGAGTTTTTGAATGTACTTCACTCCCACCCCTTCTACTAATGAAGTTCAACCGTCCTTCACACAGATCCAAGACTGCCTATACACTCATAGTAGTCTTACGGTCATAGTAAACAGTACGTTCCAGAAATATGTTCGCGTTTTCCAGTGACGAAAGAGCTTTCAATATTGAATCATTTTCGCACAGGTACTGTCGTCCATTTGCCTACGTCGTATCCCGGTTTCCCCCAACAGCTTTTATTCGCCAGCTAGTGGCTGGGCTCTCTTAGCTCCTTTCACAGAACATTAATTTCTGTTAGGAATTGGACGTCTACGTAATATTATACAACTGTTTAAAATAACTTAAATAAAAGGCCTTGTTAAGTAATTAACTGTCACGTGGTTTCCTCCCTTTCTACGACCCTACGCCATAACCACTTAGACGGTGAGTAGATTGAGTAATTTTATCTTTTCGGATCGGGCAGAAGTGAAGATTGAATTTACAGTACCTAAGGTACCCTTTTATAGAGTAGGTACGGAATTATTTCAACATGAGTTACTAGTACGAAGAAAGAAACTAGTAATTGCAATTAGGTACAATAGTCTATAGTGCGATAAATGCACATTAGAACTGAAGCCTGTATCGAAATGAACGGCCATCATTTTCAAAAATATGTTTAAATATCCACATTATGATTATTTTTCAATTTAACTTCATTCTCTATATAGTACGCTAATGTGCTGTAGACAGTATAATATACACTGCATAATGAATACGTCCACATGGATAACTCTGTTCGTGAGTAAAAACACTTATTCTTAATACAGTACTCTATTTTGATTAAACAAAAACCTAATGAAAATTATCAAACTCAAAAGCGCAATATTTCCTAGTTTACGTAAATGGATGAACTACTTTTCTTCCCTCCTATACCTAGTAAAGTGATTTGTTTATATATTACACGAAGATCATCGAACTCCAGTCGTGGAACGAGGTAGCAAACGGCGTTGATCCAGAGGTATAGGCAAGTTAATATTAAAAATGTTAGTAAAAATAAAATGATGTCCCAGTATTTGTTATAACAGGTAACAGCACAACCATTTCTAGAGATTGCCGCGATTTTGTTACTGCACAACTTTAACGAATGAAACCCACACACAATCTAGTACCAACGCAGACCTTTCAACCCATATAGGACCCTATAACTTGTCTTCACATTGTTTTGTTTCGACTATGAAACCGTGGTAACAAGATATACTGCCTGATAATAGATGTATATATTAGCCAGAACCTCAGTAGAGGTAAGAAAAATCAAGGGTAAGACACAAGGAGAACAAGGGGAAGACAGAAGGAGAACAAGGGGAAGATACAAGGAGAATAAAGGTAAGATACAACTGGATAAATGCTTGTCTGTCCATTAGGGTGGAGTGAAAATATGAAGTTTATGGAATCAAAATGAAATACCAGGGAAAAGTTGTGGGGTGATATCATTAAGCAGCAATGGCGAAAATGTAATCGTGCGCCGAGCCACTGCAATGTGCATAGCACCTATGGAGGGAGACGGACACCCGAAGGGGAAGTGAAGCAACTGTCTGACTTATTAACGTATTTTCATTTTCCTTACGTCAAGCGCTTAAATATAATTTTATACAATACAAGGCTACAAACTAATGTTTAGTACGTGTAACGAAGAAAGAAATGAACAATAAATGATCAATATCACAACCTAAAATTATCTGTATTCAAGAATGTCTCTGCGACAAAATTTCAAAATCAGGAATTATGTCACTTACTGCCAGTCGTAGTTGATCACGAAGGTATTTGTCAGTCGTGATGTAAATTTGGTTTTTACAATTTTTTTATTGTTGAAAATAATTTTTCACAAACGTAAGTTGCAGCGAACATGGCTTCAACTGAGCAAGCGAAAGAACGAAGCTTCGGATATTTATTTTTTTGCAAAGATTTGAAAAGTTCAACATTTGTCAAGTCCTTACATCTAGCTTTCATTTGACATCTCATAGTAAATCAGTGAGTTCAAATTGAAGAGCTAACCGCATTATTCGTACACCTGCTGGAAAAGGGTCGACGTACAGAGACGGTGATGATGATGATGATGATGATGATGATGATTATGATGATGATGACAACAACAATAATATTGAACCTTTTAATGTTTCATCAGTAACATATAGTATAATGCCGTTTTATGTTATACAACCGTTTTCCTCGTAATACTTGTGAACAAATCATACATTTAATATTCTCATCATATTGACAGCAAAAAAAATGCGTCCTCCCATCCTACTTGCAACTTTCGTACATGGTTTCGAGAGAGACATATGCTACTCGCAGGTCAGAGACAAATACAAATGAAACGGAGTTTGGCTCCAGTGAGTGAGAGGGTCGGGGTTGGCGGAGGTTAGAAGCAAGCGAAATGCACAGCTATCACTGCGAGCCACAATGTCTCGTGAGTCACGTTCTCGCCACGGCTGTCTTAAAGAATAATGCAAAACATATTTTCTCTAAATTAACATTTAGAAGTGCCCCAAGACCATCATATTTTGAAATTTTTACAAAATTTTCTGATTTTTTAACGAGAGAACATTCTCCAGTGGTTTAATCTGAACAGGATACAAGCAACATGTTAAATAAATACATGTTAAAAGACTCTGCATATTTTTGGTCCTATGTTGTTTTGATCTTGAAGTGTCACAGAAACCTCAATTTATAAGAAAATTTGGAATAATCACAAAACTCTTAGGTATGATAAGATTAATGTAATAAAAATTAGTGAAAATCATTCTTCTTATGTTGTAAGGTATTTAAATCAGAATCTATACTAATAATAAAATGTTATGTTTTATTTAACGACGCTCGCAACTGCAGAGGTTATATCAGCGTCGCCGGATGTGCCGGAATTTTGTACCGCAGGAGTTCTTTTACATGCCAGTAAATCTACTGACATGAGCCTGTCGTATTTAAGCACACTTAAATGCCATCGACCTGGCCCGGGATCGAACCCGCAACCTTGGGCATAGAAGGCCAGCGCTCTAATAATAAATCTGTAGCCGAAATTGTTCTGGTAATTTTCGATTTTCCAAAAATAATTGCTCCTAACATATACAATTAACTACCCTGAAACCGAAAATCACTTTTTTGAAATTTTTTTGTTTGTCTGTCTGTCTGTATGTTTGTTACCTTTTCACGCGATAATGGCTGAACGGATTTCGATGAAAATTGGAATATATATTAAGTTCGTTGTAACTTAGATTTTAGGCTATATGGCATTCAAAACACATTATTTAAAAGGGGGTTATAAGGGGGCCTGAATTAAATAAATCGAAATATCTCGCTTATTATTGATTTTTGTGAAAAATGTTACATAACATAAGTTTCTTTAAAACCAATTTCCGATAAGTTTTATTCCTTGAAAAAGTTTGATAGGACTGATATTTAATGAGATAAATGAGTTTTAAAATTAAAATAACTGCCATCTAAGGCCGTATAATGAATTAAAACAAATTACTTTGTCTATAAGGGGCCTTGGACAGCAACAATCGAAAGCTATGAAAGATAGCCTACAGATAATGTTTCTACGTTTCTATGAAGCAATATCAGAAGCTAAATTAACCGATTTGTATAATTAATTATTAATTCACCATTGGAAAGTGTAGTTTCTCTAGATGGACATAATGCTATAATGTTATTACAGTAACTTCTGAGTGAATCGAGGACAGGTAAGATTAAAATAGCTTCTTATGCACAGAAAACCTGATAGGCTATTCTGTACGTTCGTTTCCTGTATTTCCTAAAATAATTTTTATGACCAAATGAGTGTCTCTGGATCAAAATGATCGTATTTTAATTATGCAAATGCAATTTAAATTAAGTAACATAATAAACGATTTATCCTTCTATCAAACACGAATGTTCCCTGGATCAAATGTCCTATTTTAATTATGTAATTACTTTATATTTATTTCTAACGGGTGCAGCGGAGCGCACGGGTACGGCTAGTATCTCTAATATTAATACAAGAAATCTGACCTTCTACCCTGTACTCGCAATGCCAGAGGGGCTGAACCCATCACAATTACCTACCTATCACGACGTAATGAAATATTATCTATAGGTCAAAAATGAATTAAAACCTGACTTCAAATCAAAAGAATCTACTGTAGGAGAGATTTCAGAAAGAGTTGCTATCAAAACTAAGGAAATCCAGGTAAAGGCATAAATTCTGAAAGTCAGTCATACAAGAATATTACAAGTGATTCGTGCTTACATTGATCAATACACAAACTAATGAAGCCTTGTAAGAAACGACATAGTGACGACAACTGAAATGACAACATTGCAAAATTCAAAGAAGCAGCATACAAACTATTTGATATATGCAGTTGCAGATGCAAAAAAAAATTAATACTGTAGGCCTAATTGTGACAAAGACCGCCGTGTTCCAAAACAAGAAAGCATGTTTTACTAGAGCAAAAAACAGAAAGAAGGATGATAAGTGGACCTGTTGATTTAGTTACCACTCAGAAAGAAATGAAAAGGAAAATAAGAATGAATTCTAACTAAAAAAATAAATGGGCTGAAATGAAATTTTTGTCATATTTTACAGACGTGGACAAATTATTAGCAAAATTGAAGATTTTTATTATATATTTTTGCAAAATATGATTCTTCAATTTAGACTACACTTGACATTTTTGCGTATTTCCAAATTATTAGCAAAATTGAAGATTTGTACTGTATACTTTTAGAAATTTTAACTCTTCAATTTGGACTACATTTGATATTTTTGCATATTTACAAATTATTAGCAAAACTGAAGGTTTTTATTATATATTTTTACAAAATTCGATTCTTCAATTTGGAATACAGTTGACATTTTGGATATTTTTTTTTTCAAATTATTAGCAAAACTGAAGATTTTTATTTCATAGTTTTACAAAATTTGACTCTTCAATTTAAACTGTAGTTGACATTCTTGCTAATTTACAAATTATTAACAAAATTGAAGATTTGTATTATATATTTTTACAAAATTTAACTCTTCAATTTAAACTACAGTTGACATTTTTGCATATTTCTGTCTACTGTAATGATAGAAATATGCAAAATTGTCAATTGTAGTCTAAATTGAAAAGTCAATTTTCTAAACAGAATTATCATAAAAATCGTCAATTTTGTTAATAATTTGTCCACGTCTGTATATAAAATACTATATATTTTGTCCCTTTAGATCCCCTCAAAAATACTATATACTGTAACCTCAATTTAGAATTTTCCAAATAAAGTTTAAATATGTGATTTTACAGTAATTCATTAGCTATTTAATGAAAAACAAAATAACAGAACAAATATACAATGAGGCAAAAAGAAATATAATTTTAAGAAACTTCAAAGCCTTTGGGACACCTAAAAATTAAATATAAAACTCCATATTTTTCACATCCCTAAGTTAAGTGTAAATACAGATTTTTGCAACTATTACATTTAGAAAACAGATAAAAAAACCGATTTCATGTACAGATTCACTCCACCCTACTATCCATCTCGTCTCTGTGGCTCATACGGTTAGTATTTAAATATAGCTGTCATTGTTATTTAAAATCATTTCTTTAATATTTGTTAAAACATTTTAAATTTCATTCTTATAGTTGAAAAAATACCTCTGATTGAGGTTCTAGCTGATATGTAAATCTATTATCAGGCAGTACATCTCACTTGACGATATGTGTCAGAGGAAGAACAATTGTTTGTATACATCTGAAGTCTGATTAGTGCAATATGTAGCTAATCGGCGATGTATGCAATGGAGGGGGAAAGGAGCTGGCCACCCTACTCCATTATCTCCTGGGCTAGTTGCCTCATAAGTTGTGTCATGTTGGTATCACTTGTGAGGTTCAGACTTGTTTTCGGACAGTTGACTAAACAACAACAACAACAACAGTTAAAAAAATATCTCATTTGTAATGACATGTTAAATTCTGAATGATGATAATAATAATAATAATAATAATAATAATAATAATAATAATAATAATAATAATAATAATAATAAAAATAATAATAATAATGAATAAGCAATGACGGACAGCCGATGAGGGGGTGGTCCTCCAGCTTGGGGGTTGGGCAAAGGGCTAACAACCCATCACCGTAAAAAACAGCTTGTTACGAAACCTTCAAATAAGCCTCGGAATGGGACTGATTCTCTGGCACGACCACAGCAAAGGAATAAGGTTTTGAGATTTGGTACTTGGAATTCATCTGACATAATTAGGAACATTAAATCCAGATGTTTGAGATGGGCAGGACATGTAGCACGTATGAGCGAATCCAGAAATGCAAATAGAGTGTTACTTGGGACGCCAGAGGTAAAAATACCTTTTGGGAGGCCGAAACGTAGATGGGAAGATAATATTAAAATGGATTTGAGGGAGGTGGGATATGATGATAGAGACTGGATTAATCTTGCTCACGATAGGGACCGATGGCGGGCTTATGTGAGGGCGGCAATGAACCTCCGGGTTCATTAAAAGCCAGTATGTAATGTAATGTAATAATAATAATAATAACAGTAATAATAATAATAATAATAATAATAATAATAATAATAATAATAATAATTTAACTTTATTAATATTCAAAGAGATACATAAACTGAAAATGTCCTACATTTCGCTTATGGTTGGAAAGAGAATGAAAAATATAACAAAAATCTCTAGTCAGTTTATTTCCTTGTTTTATGAACAAAATAAAAATTAAAATGTTTCTTTTATTTAACTACCCATCTCTTTGATACCTGCATCGTTTGGAACTCATATAAGAAAATTATATTGACATTTAATAACAATAAATATCTATTAGTTAGGGTAGAGTTGGGTAGTATCGGACATCGGGTAATATCGGACAGTGAGTTTCTTTCATCTACAACGCACTGCCCGATACTACCCAACTCTCCCTTATAACACATTAACATATTTTTTCTTGCAATTTTTCATATAAGTTTTGGAGCGAGTTGCAACACACCAAATAGAGTGAATTATACGTTATCTTGTGTATCAGTACTGTGGATCTCCGATCAAGTCTTGTATCTAGGACTTTAAATATTCTAACGACCCAGTCTTTCATTGGATAAAATCTACATCTGGTTGTCAGATTAATAACGTTATCTTATTGCGGGCTGCTACCAACATTAAAAAAAATCTAAGTCCGAATTTTGAGGCACCCTGTATTTAGTATCAGTCGGTTGGAAACGCGGTGGCACGAAGCCCTTTGAATATTTCGAGGGTGGGTATTTGAATAATGCCCTGGGGAGGCAACAATTTCATTCGGACATTTGGTGTAAGCGTATTAGAACTTCCTGCACGAATTAATCAAAGACCCGCAATTTTTCGTCACCCGACTTTTTACGAGTAAAATAATGACACCACATAAAAAAAATCCACGCTTTGTGGGCTGACAATGCTTTTGTGACGTCACATAAGGCCACACAGAACTCACAGAAGCATAGCTTGCCTACAGAAATTAGAGGTACGGAATACACTAACTTCAGCAAACTGTGCCGTCCTTGTTTATGTGGAGTTGATTGCGCTTAATTTTCGATTAGCCTTAACTCAGCTGTTAAATACATCTGCGTCTGCTATCTGCAGGTCTTATGCAGTTCGTTAGTCTTGAGTTTGCTGGATATGTATGGAGGTAGAGTGGATTACCCTTAGCCCTGGTATCAGGAAGGCTGTTTCAAAGTAAGATATTATAGTCATAATTTACATTTAACCCTGTTTCAAACTACCTTCGAAATGGAGGACTCTCAAAGGGTATTCCAGCGATTTCTAGTAATTTCTCTGCAATCCATTCTTTCGAATATGTAGAAAATCCTAGTATTTATATGAAGCTTCTGGTATCTGTATAAGAATCAGAATTAAGATCAAAATATTAAGTTTTCAGTAACGACTAGAATTCAAAATAATAATTTGTGTGAGTTGAAATTTCATATCATTCCAACTTAATAATAATAATAATAATAATAATAATAATAATAATAATAATAATAATAATAATAATAATAATAGTAATTACTTACTGGCTTTTAAGGAACCCGGAGGTTCATTGCCGCCCTCACATAAGCCCGCCTGAGCAATATTAATCCATTCTCTATCATCATATCCCACCTCCCTCAAATCCATTTTAACATTATCTTCCCATCTACGTCTCGGCCTCCTTAAAGGTCTTTTTCCCTCCGGCCTCCCAACTAACACTCTATATGCATTTCTGGATACGCCCATACGTGCTACATGCCCTGCCCATCTCAAACGTCTGGATTTAATGTTCCTAATTATGTCAGGTGAAGAATACAATGCGTGCAGTTCTGTGTTGTGTAACTTTCTCCATTCTCCTGTAACTTCATCCCTCTTAGCCCCAAATATTTTCCTAAGCACCTTATTCTCAAACATCCTTAATCTATGTTCCTCTCTCAAAGTGAGAGTCCAAGTTTCACAACCATAAAGAACAACCGGCAATATAACTGTTTTATAAATTCTAACTTTCAGATTTTTTGACAGCAGACTGGAAGATAGAAGCTTCTGAACGAAATACTAACAGGCATTTCCCATATTTATTCTGTGTTTAATTTCTTCCCGAGTATCATTTATATTTGTTACTGTTGCTCCAAGATATTTGAACTTCTCCACCTCTTCAAAAGATAAATTTCCAATTTTTATATTTGCATTTCGTACAATATTCTTGTCATGAGACGTAATCATATACTTTGTCTTTTCGAGATGTACTTCCAAAACTATCTCTTTACTTGCTTCCAGTAAAATTCACGCGTAATAATAATAATAATAATAATAATAATAATAATAATAATAATAATAATAATAATAAAGTAATGGTTTGGAAGTAAATTCCGAAAGGACAAAGTATTATTATTTATCGCGACTAGAATACAGGGTGATTCACGAGGATTTATCGTCCCTTACGGAACTTATTTCCGAAGATATTCTGAGCAAAAAAGTCATATAAACATTTGTCCTAATCTCAATATTTTCACAATTAGGCTACATTAATTTGAACTTGCTTGTAAAATACCATTATTGTTTAGTTTTAAGGGTAAAAGAATATTATAGATAAAGAATGAACTATTCAATAGTATCATTTCTTTAATTAGCTAGTATTCTGAAGCTGAAAATGTGTTGTGAATTACATCGTTGCTGCGTACAGATTTTTTTTTTTTCGTTTTTAACTACAAAATTACATTTTCTTACGCATTTATCAGAACAATTTTTTACAATGCAAATCAAGATTTCAGGTATAACTCCCTGTAAAGTTGATTTGAATAATTTCGAGGGAAAAATTGTTCCGGAGCCGGGTATCGAACCCGGGACCTTTGGTTTAACGTACCAACGCTCTACCACTGAGCTACTCGGGAACTCTAACCGACACCGATCCAATTTTTCCCTCTATATCCACAGACCTCAAAGTGGGCTGACAACCGTCAAGCAACCAACTTCGAGTGCACACTAATTCTGTGTGACTTAAATTGTGGTTTTCTGTTAACGAACAGTGACGTGTATTATGCAAATCAAGATTTCAGGTATAACTCCCTGTAAAGTTGATTTGAATAATTTCGAGGGAAAAATTGTTCCGGAGCCGGGTATCGAACCCGGGACCTTTGGTTTAACGTACCAACGCTCTACCACTGAGCTACTCGGGAACTCTAACCGACACCGATCCAATTTTTCCCTCTATATCCACAGACCTCAAAGTGGGCTGACAACCGTCAAGCAACCAACTTCGAGTGCACACTAATTCTGTGTGACTTAAATTGTGGTTTTCTGTTAACGAACAGTGACGTGTATTATGCAAATCAAGATTTCAGGTATAACTCCCTGTAAAGTTGATTTGAATAATTTCGAAGTTGGTTGCTTGACGGTTGTCAGCCCACTTTGAGGTCTGTGGATATAGAGGGAAAAATTGGATCGGTGTCGGTTAGAGTTCCCGAGTAGCTCAGTGGTAGAGCGTTGGTACGTTAAACCAAAGGTCCCGGGTTCGATACCCGGCTCCGGAACAATTTTTCCCTCGAAATTATTCAAATCAACTTTACAGGGAGTTATACCTGAAATCTTGATTTGCATAATACACGTCACTGTTCGTTAACAGAAAACCACAATTTAAGTCACACAGAATTAGTGTGCACTCGAAGTTGGTTGCTTGACAGTTGTCAGCCCACTTTGAGGTCTGTGGATATAGAGGGAAAAATTGGATCGGTGTCAGTTAGAGTTCCCGAGTAGCTCAGTGGTAGAGCGTTGGTACGTTAAACCAAAGGTCCCGGGTTCGATACCCGGCTCCGGAACAATTTTTCCCTCGAAATTATTCAATTTTTTACAAATCACGGCGCTCTTGTAAATTCTTTTAAGGCTTACATTAGGATGGATAATTAAATTGTAAAGAATCAAGTTCCTAAAGTCATACGATTTGTGAAAATGATTTCATTTTTAGTTAAAAATTTAAAAATTAAATCTGTACAAAGCAATTAACAAAATATTTTAGCTTCAGAACACTAGCTAATTAAAGAAATGACACTTCTGAATTGTTCATATTCTATTTGTAATATTTTTTTACCCTTAAAACTAAATAAAAAAAGTGTTTTACTAGCAATTTCAAATTAATGTAATGTTGAAAATATTGAGCAAATGGTTATATGATATTTTTTGCTCAGAATGTCTTCGGAAATAAGCTCCGTAAGGGACGATAAATCCTCGTGAATCACCCTGTATTCTAGTCACGAGAAATAATAATATTTTGTGCGAGATCGTGCGTATTTGCTTGTTTTCCGCACAGAACCAATACGCGGTAAGTGTGAAATACCACATTCAGTATTCCCAACGTAACACACATAACAATTTCCCTCTTCTTACCGCTTAAGCGCGACATTCATTTTACTGCTTTAGGCTTTTAACATATTATTTTTAGAGACGTTTAACATAGTAATAATTATAAATTGGAAACTTACCACTGCAATTTCACCTAAATTGCAATGTTAATTATTGTTTTTAAATATTTGCAAAAATTAATTAAAGTCTACTACTCCACGAAACTTATTGCATTCCTGATACAAGTAACATTAAGGAAGCCGTGAAAAAATCAACAAGATTCCGGATGCGGATGTTATTACTGCAATATGTTATATAAATAATATTGTTAAAATATTAAAATGAAAAATAAATCATTACATAACCTTACCGTTTGTTTTAAGTTCGCATTTATAGACTGGGGGGAAAAAAGACAGACGTATATCACGGCCTGCTGGAGTATAGTAAACACAGAAAACATTTTATAGCAACAATGTTTGAAGAAAGATATTTTGGTTTTCCGAAGTTGCCGTCATTAAACAGAAACCAACATGGAGATTTAATTGCAACTAATTATAAATTCTTCTTTCAGGTATGTAATAAACGATCTTCGCGCAAAATAATGTACGGTACACGAGCGGTATGTTTGTTTTCATGTTCTCGGAAATTAAAAAAGCTCAACTACGTTTCGCTTTTTCAATCTTTTCCTCGACCATGAAAACACCAACATACCGCTCTTGTAACGTATATTACAATTGTCTTTTCGGAATTTACTTCCAAACCATTACATCATCATTATTATTATTATTATTATTATTATTATTATTATTATTACTATTATTATTATTATTATTATTATTATTATTATTATTATTATTATTTACTTTCTGAATGTACGCCTCTTTATTTATTAATGCAATATTCCAAGTAAGTTTTCACATTCTTACAGTTATTCTTTTTTAAATTTGTGTATCTGTTGAGGAGATGTGTGTACTTATTTTGAGGCGAGTTTTCGACATGACCGTATTAACATTTATCCTGTTACACTGTTTGTAACACGGTTATGGCAGGCTTTAAATTCTTTTAATAAATGAAATTAATTGTTGCATCAAAAATAAATTTGAAGCAAAGATAATTAACATCTCCCATAATTATCTCTTTCGCTGATATGTACATAATTTTCTCATGTCAAATGCAGATTATATTACCAGAATTCGCTAGAATTAATTTCAGTCTTTGATCAATAACTCACAAAACAGAATTAATTGATACATACGCTACTCTGTACTATTATTAATATCAGCGAATTCCTACTAATTTAATCTCTAATTAAGTATGATTGTTTGGACGATACAGAGAACAAGCACGAAAAAAAAAGAGCTACAAAATTCATCAAAATATGATAGGAGGAAAAATGAGTAGGTGAGTTTGTCATTAAATGAAATATGAATGAACGAAATTTATGATTGATTGAGTTAGTTATCGACTACGGTAATTAGTTATTGATACAGGGAGCAGTCTGATGGTCGACTGGAGCTTCGCTTTATATGGCGAGGCCTCCAAGTTCAAACTCTGGAGCGTCCTAGTGAAATTATGGGTGGCCAATGACGGATAAAGTATAAAAATCTATTCAGTTTTAACAAATCAAAGCCAAATATCAACTGGAATCTTGTCTCACTCGAAAGGCATTTGTTTATCCTGTCGCAAACGATGTTCAGATGTTAAATTGCATTGTTTCCATACAGTGGGCCGTGATATTGCGTGATGGCCGTGCTAGCAAATAAATATTAAATATCTTAATTTATTATACACCGTGTGTAAAAAAGAGATGCACCATATTTCAAAGCCCTATATCTCTGCAATCACATGTATGCGATATTACCATATACCTTACTATAATAATACCGGACAGATGTATACTAGCAGCCAGAGGTCTGCATCCGACGTTTTCGCTCGAGCGCCAAATAGTTCATAGCATAATCCGATAGGTAGCGCACATGCATGATGGGTAATATTCACACGAGCGATAAATCCTCTAACGGTATAAGCCGAGCGTTAGACATTCGTTCTTGTTACAGTGATGAACTGTGTAGTAACACCATAGATGTTTATCATTTCAAAACTTTGTAGTGTTTAACTAACCTCTCCATAGTACAACTACAAAACTTGCTTTAAAATGTAATATAAATGTTGTAGGTAAATGTCCCCCCCCCCCAACACAGGAGTGATTTTGTTTTTGCCATATCTGATAGATGTTATTGGACGTAAATGTAATTATTATAAACGGAGAACACAATCACGATAATGCAAGATCTGTATCAAGTTTTCTAGTAATAATAACAATAATAATAATAATAATAATAATAATAATAGTAATAATAATAATAATAATAATAATAATCTCTAATAATTAGTGTATCAATCTTTGCGTCTGTAACAATTGTGCAGCATGATTATTCGTTTTATTATATTTTCTGTGACGTTATCTCTGTACTAATATTGTTATTAATCTACTGCTATATCAATAATATTTTGTAAAGCGTTTCTACATTGTCGCAGTATATAGGTGGAAGACTATGTATGGACCTATTATAAATGTGGTAAATCAAATATTGAATAATTATTAATTAGCAATAATGACTATATATCGAAGTTTTTCATACTATTTTATTTATAACTTCATGTTCCTGTTTTGGTACGTACCATTGACTGTTCCATTAAACGTTTGTCATAAACGCAGAAAAAAAAAAACCTTATTTTTACCGTGTGAGCAAAACATATGTGTATCTTATCTGTCGCCTTCCATACAAGATAAGACATGTCGATGAGATGACCTTGTACTGTGCTTCTATTTATTACGAGCGTATCACGACCGATCGTATCTTACTCGAGAGTGCCATACTCGACCGAGTTCAAGCAAGCGATTTAACTCCAATGCAATGCTCTGCTAGCAGCATTGACGTGAGTGCGAAATATCTCGGAACTGACATCTAGCGGAGCGGCGTGGAAATACGTCCACAAATACAAATATTAACACAGCGGGATTCGGACTATTGTTTAAAACGTGAGTTACTAATGTGGAATAATATATTAAACACTTAAGAAATGTTGAATACTATTTAATGTAAAATTATTATCTTATATCAAAGCTGCATATTATGAGAAATACTGCATACTTCATATTACTTTCTTTAATTAATTGTTACATATATTTCTTTGGTTTAGTGAGACACAATCAATTCTGACATTAAGAACGAATTTACAATAATGCTTTATATATGCATTGCTGACAACTGCAAAGATAAAATTGATAATAATCTGATGCTTGTAATAATTAGTAAAGGCATGTGGACAACAATACAACTTAATTTGACTATTTCGTTTATATGACGTCATTCCATTTTCGACCAATGAAGTGTAATGAAATTTTGAATTCCAACCAATCACAGTCAGACTTTGCGATAATTTCTGCAGCTAGATTTATCGCTATCAATTTATCACATGGTCGTTCTTTTGTTTAGTCGTTGTCGCCAACTGTTTCCCCGTAAATTGATGAATATGAATGCATTAAGATGCAACTACACGGTCAAACTTTTCTTTCAACTTTAAAGCAATGAATGCAAGATTGATATTTAATATTAATTAATATATTTACGCAGTGAAGACCACTTTCAAAACGGCGCACCATGTAGACACAAAATCTTTATGCATCTTAATTGAACGTACCTTTTAAACTTGATTCTATTCTTCCCAGATTGCACGCATACGCGATTGGAATATTGAACTGTGTAGATGCAGCTTTAGTTCCGTTACACACTACAGCGAGAATGCGTTTGTAGAGCTATAAAAAATGCTTTCGTGTAGCACTCATTGTAAGTAGCGGTCGAAATATGGCACAGCTGACATTGGTCCTGCTTCCACAGGTAGGCCTAACGTAACCTATAAAATTGTAGCCTATAAAATTTGTATTGAAATTAAACAATTAATAGACGTTCAAATTTATGTAACATCATCGCATATCAAAAGCTCAAATACCTTGCATAGTAATAATGTCTTCGATAAAACTGCCTTTCGTATGGCGTAATAAAATTCGTGTTTTAATTAGGTCTATCTATACAGAGATGGCTTCACTGTGTAGCAACATGTCTCGCTGTGAATACATAAGCATTGGTATATAGCTGTCCCCACTGTTACTGTTAAATTAAATTATGATTTCAGCAGATAATGAAAATGTATTTGTTATAATAATAAGAGAAAAGTGCAGTACATGTAATTAACAATGTTAAACCTGTATTTCGCTTTTCGCAATTGGCATTACTGAATAACATCAAATTTCTTTATTGCAATAATCGATATTCATCTACGAGTATTTCAACTTCACAATGTCTGAATAGGCTAAGTATTCGATAATATACAATTATTAACATTTTGTGATCGAATTTTAGGGATATATTATTTACATTTTTATTTTATTCACGAAATAGTCTTAATAAATGTCACTCGAGGTCCGAGATTTCCCAGATAAATCCACTCGCTTCGCTCGTGGATTTATCGGCAGATCTCAGACCTCTCGTGACATTACTACAGATAAAACCTTAAAATTTCTAATACTTTTTAACTTATATTCTTTTACTGTATTAGATGTAGATAAAAAACTAATTTATATTTTTCTATCAACACAAAGACGAAGGAATTAGGCCTACTAAAGAATGTGGTTGACTCACGTTTTATGATCCCTCGGAAATCCAAAGTACGATTTGGAGAATTTGTAATGCTGTAATTTTGTAGCAATTATAAACAGCACATATACACCCTGACATTTCAACACAGCACTAATTAATAAAACTAATAATTAGTCCAGCAACAATATACATTGCAGTTAATTACAGCTTGTTTCGCGAGTATCGCCACACCGGCCGCCTAGGTAGCAGCACCAGCGTCGTTCACTCGGCGAACAGCTAGCTGTGCGGTATTATTAGGCCCATATATCGAGAAGATGAGAAGTCCTGTGATATTACCAATGTCATAGAACGTTGAAAAATTGGTGAAAGTGAAGAATTAACTTTATCATGCTGACAACTGAAAAAGCATTAGCAACTGAAATGATTAAGTGAAACAATAATATATATCTTTTATACATTTTGATGTACCGAAGTACATATGATATTTCCATGCAGATATTCTGCGTCATCATATGATGAAAGAGTGATGCAACGGAGAAAAATTCTCTCCGGCGCCGGGATTTGAACCCGGGTTTTCAGCTCTACGTGCTGATGCTTTATCCACTAAGCCACGCCGGATACAACCCCGACGCCGGTCAGAATCGTCTCAGATTAAGCTCCATCTCTTGGGTTCCCTCTAGTGGCCGCCCTCTCCACTACGTCGTAGATGTCTATGAACGCAGGACCGAAGTCCATACATGTGTTGAGGTGCACTCGAATGAGTGACTGGTTGGCCGGGATCCGACGGTATGGGCGCCGTCTTAAATCACAAAGTGATTTATTACGCATATCATATATATTTTGATGTACCGAAGTACATATGATATTTCCATGCAGATATTCTGCGTCATCATATGATGAAAGAGTGATGCAACGGAGAAAAATTCTCTCCGGCGCCGGGATTTGAACCCGGGTTTTCAGCTCTACGTGCTGATGCTTTATCCACTAAGCCACGCCGGATACAACCCCGACGCCGGTCAGAATCGTCTCAGATTAAGCTCCATCTCTTGGGTTCCCTCTAGTGGCCGCCCTCTCCACTACGTCGTAGATGTCTATGAACGCAGGACCGAAGTCCATACATGTGTTGAGGTGCACTCGAATGAGTGACTGGTTGGCCGGGATCCGACGGTATGGGCGCCGTCTTAAATCACAAAGTGATTTATTACGCATATCATATATATTTTGATGTACCGAAGTACATATGATATTTCCATGCAGATATTCTGCGTCATCATATGATGAAAGAGTGATGCAACGGAGAAAAATTCTCTCCGGCGCCGGGATTTGAACCCGGGTTTTCAGCTCTACGTGCTGATGCTTTATCCACTAAGCCACGCCGGATACAACCCCGACGCCGGTCAGAATCGTCTCAGATTAAGCTCCATCTCTTGGGTTCCCTCTAGTGGCCGCCCTCTCCACTACGTCGTAGATGTCTATGAACGCAGGACCGAAGTCCATACATGTGTTGAGGTGCACTCGAATGAGTGACTGGTTGGCCGGGATCCGACGGTATGGGCGCCGTCTTAAATCACAAAGTGATTTATTACGCATATCATATATATTTTGATGTACCGAAGTACATATGATATTTCCATGCAGATATTCTGCGTCATCATATGATGAAAGAGTGATGCAACGGAGAAAAATTCTCTCCGGCGCCGGGATTTGAACCCGGGTTTTCAGCTCTACGTGCTGATGCTTTATCCACTAAGCCACGCCGGATACAACCCCGACGCCGGTCAGAATCGTCTCAGATTAAGCTCCATCTCTTGGGTTCCCTCTAGTGGCCGCCATCTCCACTACGTCGTAGATGTCTATGAACGCAGGACCGAAGTCCATACATGTGTTGAGGTGCACTCGAATGAGTGACTGGTTGGCCGGGATCCGACGGTATGGGCGCCGTCTTAAATCACAAAGTGATTTATTACGCATATCATATATATTTTGATGTACCGAAGTACATATGATATTTCCATGCAGATATTCTGCGTCATCATATGATGAAAGAGTGATGGAACGGAGAAAAATTCTCTCCGGCGCCGGGATTTGAACCCGGATTTTCAGCTCTACGTGCTGATGCTTTTCCACTAAGCCACGCCGGATACAACCCCGACGCCGGTCAGAATCGTCTCAGATTAAGCTCCATCTCTTGGGTTCCCTCTAGTGGCCGCCATCTCCACTACGTCGTAGATGTCTATGAACGCAGGACCGAAGTCCATACATGTGTTGAGGTGCACTCGAATGAGTGACTGGTTGGCCGGGATCCGACGGTATGGGCGCCGTCTTAAATCACAAAGTGATTTATTACGCATATCATATATATTTTGATGTACCGAAGTACATATGATATTTCCATGCAGATATTCTGCGTCATCATATGATGAAAGAGTGATGCAACGGAGAAAAATTCTCTCCGGTGCCGGGATTTGAACCCGGGTTTTCAGCTCTACGTGCTGATGCTTTATCCACTAAGCCACGCCGGATACAACCCCGACGCCGGTCAGAATCGTCTCAGATTAAGCTCCATCTCTTGGGTTCCCTCTAGTGGCCGCCCTCTCCACTACGTCATAGATGTCTATGAACGCAGGACCGAAGTCCATACATGTGTTGAGGTGCACTCGAATGAGTGACTGGTTGGCCGGGATCCGACGGTATGGGCGCCGTCTTAAATCACAAAGTGATTTATTACGCATATCATATATATTTTGATGTACCGAAGTACATATGATATTTCCATGCAGATATTCTGCGTCATCATATGATGAAAGAGTGATGGAACGGAGAAAAATTCTCTCCGGCGCCGGGATTTGAACCCGGGTTTTCAGCTCTACGTGCTGATGCTTTATCCACTTAGCCACGCCGGACTTCGGTCCTGCGTTCATAGACATCTATGACGTAGTGGAGAGGGCGGCCACTAGAGGGAACCCAAGAGATGGAGCTTAATCTGAGACGATTCTGACCGGCGTCGGGGTTGTATCCGGCGTGGCTTAGTGGATAAAGCATCAGCACGTAGAGCTGAAAACCCGGATTCAAATCCCGGCGCCGGAGAGAATTTTTCTCCGTTCCATCACTCTTTCATCATATGAAACAATAATAATTACACTACTAATGGATTAGTAATAATAGATTGCGTGGGAAAAGAGAAAATATTTAAGGGAAATTTGTTACTCATCCGTTTTGTCTGCATAAAAGTCACCGCTGGGCAATGAACCCACATGCATCAGTTGACTTGACAGAGCGGGTGAGGCGTCCCATCAGAGCATGTGGGTAATTAATGAAGTTTGTGAGTGGTGTGCATTCGTTGCACAGGAAAATCATCGGCGTATCGAACCGCCTAGAAAACACCTGAAAATTCTGTGTCGCTCACATGACGACGGAGTATGACGTCATAATAATTAATAGTATAAAAGAATGAGGAGAGGCATTATCAATTTCAGCTGATGAACTGAGCGCAAAATGTAGCGAGGTCAGGGGTTCAATACACGCTGTTCCCACATCACATTTAACTAATTTGTTTCAGTTCCTAGGTCGCATCAGAAATCACCACAATCACCACCACCTCTAATAGCAGAGTTCTAAGTATTTTTATGGTTATCATAAAATGTCGAAAAAGGGCAATGGATCTTTTGGGGCGATAAAATAATTTTCGTCCCGTTTTTTTTTTTCAAGAGAAAAAAATTATTAAGTGAGTATATCACCACAGTCTAGTATATACAGTCACGAAGCTCAATACGTAGGGAATATGCATCCATAAATAGTTGCTAACCACTAGGATCGCTACTATCGCTTCATCACAGACAATGCGACAATAGTACCGGCACCGTCTATGGTTCCTAGTACACTCAACAACTCAAGCTTCGTAATTGTATACACTAGACTGTGGTATTACTGAGTTTTGGTTAATATTCGACTTTCTTTTAGTTTTTTTTAATATTGGTATTAGTATTAGTATTTATTTATTTATTTATTTATTTATTTATTTATTTATTTATTTATTTAACCCGGTAGAGATAAGGCCGTCAGGCCTTCTCTGCCCCTCTACCAGGAGATTCCAACTACAGTATCAACAATAAAGTTACAATTAGTATTAAATTTACAATTACAATTACAATAAAATCAAAGTACGAAAAGATCACCTGAATAATTAAAGCTAGGTAATTTATCAAAGAGAAACAAAAATGTTTTATATTTACTGAATTACAAATTAAATCTAGAATAACAAAATTGTATAGTGATGAAATTACCGGATATTGAAATATTTTGTGATAGATTAAGAGAACTATTTACAAGAAACCATGTCTGAACGAGTCTCAATTACTGGCCAAGTGCCTAGTAAGTTTGCGTTTGAAATGAATTTTATTTCGACAGTCCCTGATGTTAGCAGGTAACGAATTCCAGAGTCTTGGCAGGGCTATTGTGAAAGAGGATGAGTATGAGGAGGTGCGATGGGATGGTATTGTTAGTATTGTTTCATGACGAGAGCGTGTGTTCAGATTATGGTGGGAAGAAAGGTAAGTGAAGCGAGACGACAGGTACGAAGGAATAGAAGAGTTCAAGATTTCGAAGAGAAGGAGAAGTGAATGTAAATTTCTTTTCTTATCTAGTTTAAGCCAACCTATTGCTTCCAGGGATGGGGTAATATGATCATATTTACGAACATTGCTTACAAAACGTACACACAAATTATGAGCACGTTGAAGTTTCGTTTTGTTGTCGCTGGAGAGGTCAGTCAGTAAAATGTCCGCATAGTCGAAATAGGGAAATGCAAGTGTCTGCACAAGGGACTTTTTTAAGCAAGAGGGAAGATGAACATTTATCCTTTTTAGCACATGGATAATAGAATATACTTTTCTGCAGGTTTCTGTGATTTGCTTGTCCCAGTTCAGATTATTATCCATGTGAATGCCAAGATTTTTTACTGAAGAACTGAAAGGGATATGCACTGCAAAAGTCTACGGCTTCTTCAGGGATACTCTAGTGAGTATTTCATCGGGAGATATTTATTCTGAGTTAGAAATTAAGTTTATTCCATTTAAGTAGGCACTATATATTCAGAATGTATATTATAAACTTTAAAGTGATTTTACTCCAAAACAGAATTTTCAAATTTTAACTACATATATATATATATATATATATATATATATATATATATATATAGGGTGGAAGTGAAAAAAAACCCGGTAGATCGAAAGGGATGACAGAGTACAGTGACATGAATAGAAAATCTATATTACGTTTTGTGATTAAATGCGAGGTTAATTAGAAAATTAAGTTGGAAGCTTCAGCAGTCCGACAACATCGCCCCGAATACACGCTCTCGTGATACAGATGTAAGAGGTCAACGAACTCGGTAACTCAGGCTAGAAATTATACTCAATGAATATGCAAGTTGTAAGTGAACTAATATTACAAATTACAAACGTAAATTATAGCTGTACAAGACTGAGGAAAATTACATATATAAACATACACACAAAGGAGAATTAAACATGAATGAGGAACAAAGAAAACATTTTCAGAAAAATGAGTAAAATATGTACTAACAATTTGTAGGATAACAATGAAGATTTGTAATTTCAATGACTATTATACTTTTACTACGTCATACTACTTTTGAGTCCACGCCTGTGGAGTAACGGTCAGCGCGTCTGGCTGCGAAACCAGGTGGCCCGGGTTCGAATCCCGGTTGGGGCAAGTTATCTGGTTGAGGTTTTTTCCGGGGTTTTCCCTTAACCCAATACGAGCAAATGCTGAGTAACTTTCGGTGCTGGAACCCGGACTCATTTCACCGGCATTATCACCTTCATCTCATTCAGACGCTAAATAACCTAGATGTTGATACAGCGTCGTAAAATAACCCACTAAAATAAAAAAAAATACTACTTTTGACCAATAAAACGGTACGAAAGGACGTATTTCAACCAATCATGGCTCCTTATCGCACAATTTTATTGCTTCCCTAGCATTTGTTTGTTTGTTTGCCAACATTTGAAACTGCAAATTCTTTACGGTATTATAAAATACGCTTTGCGACCATAATTTATTTCCCGCATAGATAGTCGACTGAAGATGGCGGCTCCGTTCAAACGTTTTGGTGAAGGTAACATTAGTGAAATATAATTTCAGTAAGTCAGTTAATCTATTTTATTGCATTAGAGTACTTTATTTCTTCTAATCCTTATATACTTTCTTCTAATCGTGTATTAGTCAATTAAATTCCACTCGAGTTTTGATTTTCTATAGATAAATCAAAAGCTCTAGTGAGATTACTTACTTACTTACTTACTTACTGGCTTTTAAGGAACGCGGATGTTCATTGCCGCCCTCACATAAGCCCGCCGGCGGTCCCTATCCTGAGCAAGATTAATCCAGCCTCTATCATCATATCCCACCTCCCTCAAATCCATTTTAATATTATCTTTCCATCTACGTCTCGGCCTCCCTAAAGGTCTTTTTCCCTCCGGGCTCCCAATTAACACTCCATATGCATTTCTGGATTCGCCCATACGTGCTACATGCCCTGCCCATCTCAAACGTCTGGGCTTAATGTTCCTAATTATGTCAGGTGGAGAATACAATGCGTGCAGTTCTGTGTTGTGTAACTTTCTCCAGTCTCCTGTAACTTCATCCATCTTAGCCCCAAATATTTTCCTAGAACCTTATTCTCAAACAACCTTAACCTATGTTACTCACTCAAAGTGAGAGTGCAAGTTTCACAACCATACCGAACAACCGGTAATATAACAGTTCTATAAATTCTAACTATCAGATTTTTTGACAGCAGACTGGATGATAAAAATTTCTCAACCGAATAATAACAGGCATTTCCCATATTTATTCTGTGTTTAATTTCCTCCCGAGTGTCATTTATATTTGTTACTGTTGCTCCCAGGTATTTGAATTTTTCCACCTCTTCAAAGGATAAATTTCCAATTTTTATATTTCCATTTCTTACAATATTCTGGTCACGAGACATAATCATATACTTTGTCTTTTCGGGATTTACTTCCAAATCTATCTCTTTACTTGCTTCAAGTAAAATTCCCGTGTTTTCCCTGTAATAATAATAATAATAATAATAATAATAATAATAATAATAATAATAATAATAATAATAGTAATAATAATAATAATAATTATTATTATTATGAATATTATTAATGTGGAGTGGTAGTGATTACATATCATTATAAAATCATATGAAGAAATGTAGGGTGGAAAGGTTTTCAACTTGTTTTTGTTACGTTCTACAAACCTCTGAACACATCTAACAAACTTGTACAGAGAATGACGTCAAAAGGGTTACTGTCTGCAGGGGTGTTGATCGGGTACACCAATGAAGTGAAGGTGGGGAGGGGGGGAGTTGATGTAATTGTGTTACTGATCAAACCGCGTTCCAAATATGCACTACATCCCTTCTCCCCACCCTGCGTGTGATGTTGTCAACCCCTCTGTGTACAAAAAGCTGACAACGCGACAAGGCAAGGAAAAAGCGGCGCATCTCGCCCGCTATTTAAAGCGTTTGTTTACAGTCCTAATTCGCTCTGCGATACTCTTCTGTTTTTACTGCAGAAACCCCCCCCCCCAACCCTGTGTCGTTTCCATGGGTGACGGAGCCATAAAGAGTTCATGGTGCAGTAAGCGAACTTGAAACTTCACCTATAAATTTTTCATAGTGTAAAACGAAATTCCAGTGAACAACTGAACTCACAGATATAAAAGTTCTTTTTTTTTTCTGGAATATCGACAAAAGACGAACAATATAATAAAATAGCATAACGATTTAAATCATGTCTTCTGTGTGAATGAAATGAAAAATTTATTTTTCATCTTACACAGGAGTATTAGTTTACTGTTATTTGTTGACGAATGCACACCCATGGGACTGAGATCGATCCCTGGCGTTCAATTAATAAAACATTCTTGCAAAATTAAGGGTCATAAAAACTTTTCTACAATTTTATGCTACATCTGTGGTTTCTTCGGGTGCTGAGTGCAATTCTGAGCTCAAATCTTTTCTACCACGTACCATTTGTATCAGCTTCTTTTGTTTCTGCCTAAGTGGAAGAGAAGACCAGATGGCCTTAACCTCGTCAGAATAAATAAATAAATAAATAAATTAAATACATAAATAAATAAATAAATAAATAAGTAAATAAATAAATAAATAAATAAATAAATAAATAAATAAATAAATAAATAAATGAGTGAGTGAGTGAGTTAGTGAGTGAGTGAGTAAGAAAGTAAGTAAATAAGTAAATAAATAAATAAATTAAATAAATAAATAAGTAAGTAAATAAGTAAGTAACTAAGTAAGTAAGTATGTAGGTAAGTAGGTAACTAAGTAAGTAAGTAGGTAAGTAAGTAAATAAATAAATAAATAAATAAATAAATAAATAAATAAATAAATAAATAAATAAGTAAATAAGTAAATAACTAAGTAACTAATTAAGTAAGTAATTAAGTAAGTAATAAAAAATAAATAAATAAGTAAGTAAGCAAGCATGTAAATAAGTAAGTAAATAAATAAATAAATAAATAAATAAATAAATAAATAAATAAATAAATAAGTAAATATTTCTGCGACATGCATTGGCACTCTTAATAATATGAATGTAATGTTTCATAAGTAACGAGCCTATGATGTTCATCCTCAAGAGAAAGGTCCCTTCCCGGTACCGTAAAGTCGATTTGGAAACAAATACCCCCTCACCCTCTCCCAGAGGAAGCTACTTATCCATGTGTAATGTGCATTTGATGTCAACTTAAAATGACCTGGAGCATGGTCTTCTATACGCCAAGGATAATGACACACGGCCATGCCTATACACATTGTTGTGATAGACTGGAATGATAAAATTCCACGCAGCTGTTTAACGTTATTGCAGAGGAGAAAAATTGCTGCCTGGTTTGAACTTGGAAACAGTGTCGCTCAAATTAAGCGTTTATTCCGTAGACGAAATGTTTCCAGGCAGGTGGATCGGTCGCACAGGTCCAATCCGTTGGCCTCCGCGATCACCTGATTTGACTCCCCTGGACTTTTTCTGGGAATTCATTAAGAATCGTGTCTATTCGACTCAATCACACACCATTCCTGATTAATTGAACGAAATGAACACACGATACAAATGGTTAGGCCTAACATGCTACTTATGAAAGACCCTGTACAATATCTCACCTTATGCTGTTACATATACACCCACATATACACACAGTGTTTCTTTTTCGTCCAGAAATTAAGGATTACTCGTGGGTAAAAAAATTGAATGAACTCAGGGTAAGTTAAATGGATCCTGCAGTACGAGGTCAAATTTTATTGTAGTAAGACCTCATTTGCAATGCAAATTAAGATAATTCTAAACTAAGAGCTAGAAACTATTACAACGAAATGCGACCTCCCGCAATACATTTAAGCATATGCAACCCTAACGACGTGAATTACAAGCTTGGTGGCTGTAAGCATTTAACTTCAACTTTGCATCAAAGCTAGCAATTCTGATAATCATAAGACAGGAGTAACGAGATAATAGGGGATCGAGAATCGAACTGAAGCACAGGTTAATCTTATCCTATTTCCCTCCCTCTTCTCTATCATCCAAGGTGCACGCAATGATGAGCAACACTTCAAAGCCCGACGGCAATAGCAGAATTATCACCCAAAAGTCGTGATACAGAATGTTGCTTGAACATATTTGCATAAACAACACACAGTCGTCTACTCTCCACAGTCGATTCCATCAATGGACGATACTACACTGCTCCACCGATTCTGTAAAATGCGTTTGAGTCTAAAGAAAGCAGTTAAAAGTACAGCGTGGTCTGTTGTGACGAGAATCCAAGCCCTCGCATAACGGTAAGGCATCATGTCACAAACACGTTCACGTCTGAGTATTCCTCACAAAGTAAATATTATTCAACGCTTTGAAAACGGTGCAAATATTGCTGAAGAGTTTAAGGTACTAGTAATATTAACTAATTAATTGATTGATTTACTTAATCACTTACATTACTTATGTACTTACTTATGTTCCTATTTATTTATTTACTTATATATTTATTTACTTATTTCTTTACTTATTTATTTATTTACTTATTTATGCACCTACTTATTTATTTACTTACTTATTTCTTTACTTATTTATTTATTTACTTACTTATGTACCTACTTATTTATTTACTTACATATCTATTCACTTACTTATTTATTTACTTATACATCTATTTATTTATTTCCTTAGTTTTATATTTAAGTACTTATTCACTTAATTATATACTTACTTACTGGCTTTTAAGGAATCCGTAGGTTCGTTGCCGCCCTCACATAAGCCCACCATTGGTCCCTATCCTCAGCAAGATTAATCCAGTTTCTACCATCACATTCCACCTCCCTCAAAGATTTATTTTTTTAATTTATTTACATACTTATGTACCTATATATTTATTTACTCATATTTTTCACTTATTTATGTTTACTTATTTACCTATTTATTTATTTATTTACTTACTTATGTAGCTATTGATTTAATTACTTATATATTTACATATTTATTTATTTACTTATCTATTTACTTACTTATTTTTTATTTATTTATTTACTTATTTCTTTACTAATTTATTTCTTTAAATATTACATACTTATGCACCTATTAATTAATTTACTTATATATTTAACTATTTATTTATTTTCTTATTTATTTCTTTATTTATTTACATACTTATTTAATTATTTATTTATTTACTTATTTATTTACTTACTTATTTTTATTTATTTATTTACTTATTTATTTACTTACTTATTTTTTATTTATTTATTTACTTATTTCTTTACTTATTTACTTCTTTAAATATTACATACTTATGCACCTATTAATTAATTTACTTATATATATATATATTTAACTATTTATTTATTTTCTTATTTATTTCTTTATTTATTCACATACTTATTTAATTAGTTATATATTTACATATTTATTTATTTACTTATTTATTTACTTACTTATTTTTTATTTATTTATTTACTTATTTCTTTACTTATTTATTTCTTTAAATATTACATACTTATGCACCTATTAATTAATTTACTTATATATTTAACTATTTATTTATTTTCTTATTTATTTCTTTATTTATTTACATACTTATTTAATTACTTATATATTTACATATTTATTTATTTACTTATTTATTTACTTACTTATTTTTTATTTATTTATTTACTTATTTCTTTACTTATTTATTTCTTTAAATATTACATACTTATGCACCTATTAATTAATTTACTTATATATTTAACTATTTATTTATTTTCTTATTTATATCTTTATTTATTTACATACTTATTTAATTATTTATTTATTTTATTATGTACATACTCATTTATTTACTTATATATGTACGTATTTATTTACTTATTTATTTATTTACTTTTTTACTTATTTCTTTGCTTATTTTGTATTTACTTACTTATTTACCTATTTATTTGCTTACCTATTTATTTACTTACTTATTTACCTCATTAAAGGTCAGGTCTTTCAGCCAATGACGACTCAGGTTACAACTGTTCAGCCAATGACAGGTCAGCTTTCTACCGTTATAAAACCGCAAGTATCGATTATTCTCGGAAATGCAATCGAAAGAGAATTAGCGAAAAGTCACGGAGGCTGGAAATCCAATACTGTCGCAGAAGGTTATGTTCTGTTACTATAATAATTAGCGTTAATTGTAAATAATATTCAAATAAATTCAATTTGTCATCTCGTTTTTCAATGTCTAATTTAATTTGAATGTTATCTCTGTAGGTTCTTATGGCCTAGCAAGGTCAATGTGCACATCTGTTCCTCGGAGAAAATCAATACTTTCGCGTCTGCGCACATCTCACAACATACGGGACATTGCTCCAGGTCAGATACAATAAAATTAATAATATCAAGTTAGAGATATGGTCGAGCATAAAAAGTCGTATGAAACTCGCTTATAATGGTAATTAAGAAGCTCGTATGAAAATTATGAAACTCGTTTGCGCTCGTTTCATAAATATCCATACTCACTTCTTAATTACCTTCATTATAGGCTCGTTGCATAATGTACTATTAAAGAACAAAAAAAAAAAAAAAAAAAAGAACAACGCGTGTTTCTCATTCCTTGTAGTTCACACAAATTTCTGGTTACTATAGCGACGGCTCCATCAATAACGCCGCCGCCGTCCTCTAATTTAAAACAATTGCCATTTCTCACCGAGCGTGAAATGAAATACGTCGTTTCCAGCATTATTTGGTGTTGGTATTATACAGCTCGAAACAATTGACAGGGAATGCCAGTAATCCAACTAACAAAAACAGTAACAATAATAATTTAAATCAAAGTCATAATAACATTTTGATCTGTGTTAATCGCTCTCTGGATTATCCCCGGCTGATGGATTATCGGTGTCACCGAACGTGTGTACAGCGTGTTGCTTCGCACAAAAGTTTACTCGGTTTGGAATTCCCAGTTTATGCGTCTCCGTACAGACGATAAAAGCAGTTGCGGTTGGGAACTGAACTCGTAAAAAGTTATCCTCGCTTCAACAACGTTGTAGACCTGCAAGCACGTACAAAAAGCGCTTACAGAGTTTGCAAAAGTATTAAGCCTGGGGATAAATAATTAAAATATATTCAGATATTGTTTTATATAGTATATAATTTTTATATTCCATCCAAAGACGGACGTTTTCGCGTGATTAATTAATATGTGAGTTATTAAAAAGTGTGACAAATAATTGTTCGTATTTTTTAGAAATTCTATATAATCTTAAAAATTTTGACAATGTCTTATTACATAAAAAATGGCATTTTATAAATCCAGCTTCCATTGCCAGAACTCGATCATAAATATTATCTGTATGTATGTACAGTTACTTCTGTATAAACAATAGTCTCTGGGTCAGAAGACAAAAGAAAGTAAGTGCCGAAACATGGATTTGTAGGTTGATTCATATGCAGCCTGAACAGTAAGTAATGTCAATAATTTTATGGGGTTATTCTTTGAGGTATTTAAAACAAAAAAGTTTGATACAATTTTGCTCGTCTTTGCTTCCTTTTCGAGATAAAATTGTTTTATATGAAACATTTCATAGCGTGTTTTGGGAAAGCCATTGATTTATTTCCCAATATGCTCAGTGTATTATGATGACTATTACACTTTCACTACGTCATACTACTTTTGACCAATAAAACGGTACAAACGGTCATGTTTCATCCAATAATGGCTGTTTATCCTAAAGTTTTATTATTTCCCTAGCATTTGTTTATTTTTATCATTTCCCTAGCATTTGTTTGTTTTTATCATTTCCCTAGCATTCATTTCTTTGTTTGCAAACATTTAAAACTGCAAATTCTTTACGGTACTATAAAACATGCTTTGCGATCGTCATTTGTTTCCCGTATAGATAGTCGACTGAAAATGGCGGCACCGTTCAAACGTTTTGGTGAAGCTAACATTAGTGAAGTAGAATTGAGGACCGTTTTCACAAAACGCAACAAACGCCACTTTAAAAATTTTACAGGCAACGTTTTTTTTAAGTTTATTCTCAGACCTTTGATGCCATAATTCTGAAAAAAATTGGACATTGTTCCTCTTACAGAGATGCATTAATTCATATAAAGTGCAACTATTATTGTTATCTGGATTATTTGGAAAAAAATATGACAAAAGTAAAGAATTTCACAGAACTCAACATATCCACTTTTTTAAATGCACATACCTTAAAATGTTTAATTATTTTTCATTCGCAGCTGTAAAATCCTCATCAAAATCATTAATACGTATTTTAAAATATTGCTATTATTGCAAGCTTCTAACCATGACCCCCATCTCTTAAGAACTGGACATGGGGGAAGCGATAATTTAGGGAATTGTTTCCTAAATTTTGATACTCGATCTTAGCTTTTACAAATACAGTCTTTCAATTTTGTATTGTTAGTTGGTTTCACTTTCGGCATTGTACCTGCACTGCACTACGCTGAACTGCAAACCTGCATGTTGAAGTTCTTATGCGACAGCTGTCCCGTTCACCTGTTGTTGACGTGCAGAGATCTGCGAGTATGTCGTGGAAGGGAGGACTTGGTATGAAGGGTTGTAAACAAAGGACTGTGTAGATGCCAATACTAGCTTTTACTACTCCAAATTCCGTTCCCTATTCATCATAATCTATTCTATTGTCAGAATCTTTGGCACATCCCTTTAAAACTTTACCATAAAATACCTTGCTTCCCCTCTCCGAAATACCATTATGGAAGTAACTCATTAACTTCCTCATATCATTAGCTTTGTTTTTGCTGACATGGTTCATCAGTGAAAGGTCAGATGCTTTAGACATTATAGGAGCACTTGTCTTTCTTGGTTTAAACACTTGAACTTGTATTGTGGTAGAAAAATTTGTGTTTTGTAAATAACACTTTACACGATTCTTACAAGTTCTTTGGTACGTAAGTACTCTCATCTCAGATAATTTAAATGGTAATTTGACTTTTACATTATTTTTGTCATCGATTTAAAATCACAAGTATGCCAGCCTTTGCCCAAAAGTTTTACATCCCCAAACATTGCCATAATTTCATAATAATCTGATGCCAATATGATGTATTCATGTGTTCTCAGCTCTTTCTCTATCAATTGAAACACATGGTCCGGGGGCATATAGCTATGGTCACGGATAGGAAAGAAATGTTTAATTTCTTTAAAAACTTCAGAGCTTTCCAGATAACCAACAAGCATAGCAATCAGTATGCAATTTTTATTCTGAGACCCACAAGAATCTGAAAACAATCTCTAAAGGCTGGTTCACAATAAACCGGGAACGAGAACCAGAATGAAAACGAGAAGCAGAGGACGTGAATATGAAAATTTTTGATTCACAATAAACCGAGAACGTAGACAACTATGCATATCGATATGCATGTCAATAACGATATGTAAAGTCGATATTACGCATTCTGATGTTATTTGTGTATAATTGATCAATGGCGTTCTCTCATGAGTACAAGGTAGCCAACATAAACACAGATTAACCAACTTCGAAATTTCAACTGAAACATTTCATTAGGTACGGTACTATAAATATGCCCATGCATCTTTATTATCACAACCTATTTTAAGTCTACTATAACGTAAAATAATTAGAGAAGAAACATTTGTAATAGAACAAAAATGAACACAACAGTAGTTATTGAATTGAAGCATGAATATGTAGTGTGTAATACAACCAATACAGTAATAAAATATGATTCACTAACGATCGGTGTTCAAAGACGCAGGTATTGAAAGACACGTATTCTCCTTCATTTTCTCATCTTTATACGAGGCGCAGCGCTTATCGTAAACGTGAGGATTTTCCTCAACACTCAATATTAGAGTCTCATCAAATAAAACTTGCTCCATGATGCACAGCACAGAACAAAATAATGCATAGGTTATGTCACGGTCTTCTTGCTACAAAATATACGACGACAAAATAGTTTTTAGATGGCAGTAGAATGAATCTAGTGGGCTGTGATCGGAAACGTGAACGCCAAAGTTGAAACTTGGCCAACTCTCCGTTCCCGATCCCGGGCTCCGGCAAGCGTTTCGTTAATTGTGAATGCTCACATTTAAATGTACACATTTTAACAATTTTACCGTTTTCGTTTTCGTTCCGATCCTCGTTTCCGGTTTATTGTGAACCAGCCTTAAGAGTTAATTTCAGGATTTTTCTGTGAGTAAACATTTTTTCTAAATTACCTATGTCATCCTTCAATGTCGTAATAACATACCTGTCACTTTTCTAAACGTAGCAGCACATAGGCCTAGTGGGAAACCTTCTCCATTTTCACCTCTGACGAAATATTAAATAGACACAAATCTTTCTAGCTTTTTGAAGTCCTTCTATGCCGTTTCGGTAGATCAACTTTCATATGTCTTAGCAAAAAATTATCCTGTTCAACTTTTGTGCTACTTCTGTATAAATTGTCTCGAAAATTAATTAGATCATTTAAGCAGAAAGAACCTGCAGCACATTTTTCTTTTTCCCTGTTCTCAATGATTACATCTAGTTTGGATGTATGTCATTAATTTTAGGCGCAACAGTATATTTCTTACTCTTACATTAACGTACTCTGCTTCTACTCTTCCTGCCCCTTTCAGTAGCTTGAACGGATTTAGAATACTCAGGGTTCTTATCCAATTTTCATCAGCATTCATAAAATACATGCACTTACAACAGCGGCCAGATTTATACTGAATTAACGCAGGAAATAACAAAATATTATATAATATTTGAGCTCCGAAATGTGTCACTGTTGTCAAAATGCAAATATATTACATTATTGTAAAATATTGTAGCTTGTGAAACAGGATAGAAGTGTGAAATGTTGAGTTAGAGGATATGTTGAGTTTTGTGAAAATTTAAGAACTGGAGATGTTGAGTTTTGTGAAAACTCTCTACATTGAGGCACTCTTTTCAACGGAAAATGTTGAGTTTTGTGATATTATGAGCACTGCATTATTTTCCTCCCATTACAATTGACCAGAATCCGTCAAAACCCGCATTTCGAAAAAAATGGCGTTTGTTGAGTTTTGTTAAAACGGTCCTCAATTCTTGTAAGTCAATTAATATTTTATTGTATTAAAGTACTTTATTTTTTCTAATCTTTATATACTTTCTTCTAATCGTGTAATAGTCAACTTTACTTCTGGAAGTGTGAAAGAGAAGGCCTCATGACCTTAACTCTACCAGAATAAATAAAAATAAATAAATAAATAAATAAATAATTAAATAAATAAATAAATAAACGAACGAATGAATGAAGGAATAAATAAATAAATGATAGAATAAATGAATAAATAAATAAATAAATGAAAAATAAATAAATAAAAATAAATGAATAAATAAATAAATAAATAAATAAATAAATAAATAAATAAACGAACGAATGAATTTATTTGTTTGGGTTATTTTACGACGCTGTATCAACATCTAGGTTATTTAGCGTCTGAATGAAATGAAGGTGATAATGCCGGTGAAATGAGTCCGGAGTCCAGCACGGAAAGTTACCCGCATTTGCTCGTATTGGGTTGAGGGAAAACCCCGGAAAAAACCTCAATCAGGTAACTTGCCCCAACCGGGATTCGAACCCGGGCCACCTGGTTTCGCGGCCAGACGCGCTGACCGTTACTCCACAGGTGTGGACAACGAATGAATGAAGGAATAAATAAATAAATGATAGAATAAATGAATAAATAAATAAATAAATAAATAAATAAATAAATAAATAAATAAATAAATAAATAAATAAATAAATAAATAAGTGAATAAATGAACAAATAAATAAATAAATAATATTTATTACTAATATTAGTTATTCTTCTTTTTCTTCTCCTTCTTCCTCTTCTTCTTCTTCTTCTTCTTCTTCTTATTATTATTATTGTTATTATTATTATTGAATAATTTTGAAGGAGAAATTGTTCCGGGGCCGGGAATGGAACCCGGGACCTTTGGTCAAACGTACCAACGTATTATTATTATTATTATTATTATTATTATTATTGGAATAATTTGGAAGGAAAAATTTTTCCGTGGCCGGGCATCGAACCCGGGACTTTTGGTTAAACGTACCACGTATTATTATTATTATTATTATTATTATTATTATTATTATTATTATTGAATAATTTCGAAGGAAAAATTGTTCCGGGGCCGGGCATCGAACCCGGTACCTTTGGTTAAACATACCAACGTATTATTATTATTATTATTATTATTATTATTATTATTATTATTATTATTGAATAATTTGAAAGAAAAAATTTTTCCGGGGCCGGACATCGAACCCGGGACTTTTGGTTAAACTTACCAACGTATTATTATTATTATTATTATTATTATTATTATTATTATTATTATTTCTACACCTGTGGAGTAACGGTCAACGCGTCTGGCCGCGAAACCAGGTGGCCCGGGTTTGAATCCCGGTCGGTGCGAGTTACCTGGTTGAGGTTTTTTCCGGGGTTTTCCCTCAACCCAATACGAGCAAATGCTGGGTAACTTTCGGTGCTGGATCCCGAACTCATTTCATCGGCATTATCACCTTCATTTCATTCAGACGCTAAATAACCTAGATGTTGATAAAGCGTCGTAAAGTAACCCAATAAAATAAAAAAAAATTATGATTATTATTATTGTTATTATTACTATTATCAATTGTTTTTATTATTGTCATTATTGAGTGTAATTAGTTACCACTGCCACCGGGTATATACCCATTTACAGTGCGAATAAATACATACATATACTCAATCTAAAGATGGCCTGTTTCTGTCAGCCAGTTCGTCTCTCACCTACATCGGTCTTTCAATACGTAAAGAAATGAAAACAACACGTAGACAACAAATGTTACAACTCCGGTGAGATACGGAACTCCAGTACAATAAATTCCGCAGCCTGTACTGCGTGCTTGCATAGTCCACTGCCCCCAAATTAAACCAGAATTGTTACGTCCGCGTACTGCGGTGGGCAGGAAATTTCGGTTATGTGGATGAGATTTAATTTATTGGCACCGTGTCGTCTGCCAGCTAATCCATCAACTGAAAACTGGAATTGCTTGTAACGACGCCGGGCGGACCTGTGGTTTCTGCGCCGGGTGGCGCCGCGGGGAAGTGAAATACTGACTGCGTGATGGATGCAGTCACTGCGCATCACGCGATCGCAAAAATATGCGACTGCATTTCCAGCACTGGGGTCATCCTCAGAGTCACTCCAGTGTTGACATCAAGGTTTGCCCAACGTTCATCATTGTCACCACCATGTCTTTAAGACCCAAGATCATGGGCAAAGCTCGGAACTTGGGGACTTGTGTCGTGTGCATGAGTAAGGTTACAGGTACAACGTACACAAAGCTCACGCTGCAAGTGCTCAGGGACAGTCGTGTGTACTAAGAAAGTGGCCACAACTAATGACAGGAAGACGGACGAAGAAACTGTTATGTCGAAGCCAATGACATTCAGAGAATTAAAGGTAAACGGTCTGTTTGAGGAAATAGAAAATACGTGTTATTTCGAACGGGTATTATAGAAGTTTGAAAATACATTTTGTTTTAAATTTAAGATACAGAATTTCGTGGAGAATTCGGAGGAGATACATTATTTTTTTTCGAATGGAGAGTTTATATTTTGTAAGTTGTGCCACACACAAACTATAGGCTAGAAATGGAATTCATTGAAAGGCATTGCAGTCCCTCAAATTGTAGAAAAGTCTGTCCATAGCCATGGATCGAAACGTATAGGGCTTGCCCTAGTAGTGACACACTAATTGAAAACTATTTTCGAGAAAAATTTAGGATATACTTATCTTTCTCAGATACGAGATCAGCTAGCAACTGCTGAAAATCGAACAGAAAACAGTAACAGTGAAAACATTCAGTAGTTTAAGTCTGCTACCGAAAAATCTTCGAATGTAGGTAGTCGTACACTGTAATAAAATGTACACAGCAGAACAGTAAATTTGATATATTTCTCATGTTTATTTTTATTATATATGTGCTATGAAATTACGTGTTTCAACCTACCATAATATTATCAATATGTTGTTGCAGCCAGAAACCACTTTTGTAGCAGACCTGACAGTACCTCCGTGCTGGAAGCGGGAGTTTGTTGACATTGAAGTCCGGTCTCTTAGTCACGTGTAAAGACACAAGTCCCCAAGTTCCGAGCGTTGATCATGGGTGGGTAACTCGTGCTCTCGAAGTGTCAACACAACCTCAGTGCAGGTAGAATGGACTCTGTATCTGTATGCGGTTCTTACAAGAAACAAGTTTGCTCGCGTCTGCAGTCAGTGGCGGCTCGTTTTAAGTGAAAAACAATATAATCCCCAGATCATTTCCCTTTAGTGATGAGTCGAAAGAGAAAAATTCATTTTATTAACCACTTCCCTCATTAACCCGAGTTAACTCGGGTTGCTAACTTCCGTAAAAATTTATTAACCACAGTTAACTCGTGTGAGTCCCATTTTCGTTACTAAGGATTATTATCCCGAATATATACGTTTCCATCATTTCATTAACCTTTTCCTGACTACATAGCTACAGAAGTTAGTGATATTGCTACATCTGGTGGTGGGATTCCTACGTTTGGTATACGATATCTGAAGGCAGGAAGACACCCTTTGACTATCGAATGATGGTAATTCGTACGATGTTCGAAAAATACACCCCTAATGTCGCATCATATAAATCACTAGTACGTCCAGTAATGGAATATGGTGCTGCATGTTGGGATCCTTACTGACTAGAACATATTAAGACACTGGAAAAGATTAAAAAACGGGCTCTCAAGTATTGTCGGAAAAATTCACCATTAAAATGGGACACACTCACGGACAGGAGAACGCGAATTCGATTATGCGCAATGTTCAAAACATACAGAGGTGAGCCTGCCTGGAGAGAAAAAAAAAAAAAAAAAAAAAAATAATAATAATAATAATAATAATAATAATAATAATAATGTTTTATTTTCGCTGGCAGAGTTAAGGCCATAAGGCCTTCTCTTCCACTCAACCAGCCTTAATCAATACAATACATAAATTTAAATTACAAATATTTTCACTACACTTAAAAGGTTCTCCAGCAATAATCTTCACTACACATTTATTTAAATTTAGATAAATCTATAAGGTAAAGTAGTAACTTAATTTATGAGCTAATTTAATTCAATGAATTATAATTAATTTAATATTTGAGATAGCTAGTAAAATGATGAAAATTAATTTAATATAAGCTTACTAGGACTATGTTACAGGGAGAATATATATATATTTCTATTTCTATAATGAGAATATTAATGTAATTGCCATTAGAGGTTTTGTAAATCTAGTTAGAGAAATTAAAGATAATAATAATAAGAATGGACAGATGTTAGTTTCATTATAAGTAACAAATATTAATCAGCAATTCATCTGTTAAGTAAGAATTTACCTGCAGACTTACTAAAGGCTTTACCAACAACCAAAAATGTATTTAAAAATAGGCTTAAGGACCTTACTAATAGACGGTAATTATACACAGTATTGAAAGGGTGTAAATGATATGTTGTTATTGAAGTGTTGTATCAGTGAAGAATTATGTCGTGTCAGTGAAGTGTGCTGTGTAAGTGAAACATGTTCCTGTCAGTGAAGCTTTATAGTTTATAGTGGCAGTGCATAGTATTTGAACAGTGAAATGTTTTTGAAGTGTTAGTGAAATCAGGATAGAATCAGTGAAATGTGTCGTAGTTCCAGTGCAGTGAGTGAGTTGACAGCGAAATGAGTGTAGTGTTGAAAGGTACTTGTGCAAATATGAACATATACTCGTGGGTTTTAGTTCGAACTTAGGTTTAAGGTACAAATTAGATTTACTTTAAATGTTATTTTAACTGATGGTGCTTAATTTAATTTAGGATGTTCCCTGTTATTATTATTATTATTATTATTATTATTAATTGTTGTTAGTATTAATTATTAGTATTATCATTAATTGTATTTTTTATTAATTGTGTTTATTATTGTCTTTATTGAGTGTAATTAGTTACCACTGCCACCGGGTATATACCCATTGCAGTGTGAATAAATACATACATACACTCAAGGCAGGATGGCCAGGAAAATCGCCCAACCCACTTCGGCTTACATATAGACATTTTCCAGAAGTTATTCCACGAATTCTGAAGAAGAACAACCCAACTAGACATGATTTCATGTGTAGTATTGCGAGAGATTCAAAATACAAACAAATTCGACACAAGAGCAGATACTACTGTCCGGAATGCAACGTGCCACTGTGCGTAATACCCTGCTTTCGAGTCTATCACACGACAAGCAACATTTTTTAACGCCTTGATAACAGCACTGGTATTGTACCTCATAAATTAATCCATTAAAAACATAAATTGGTAAGTAGTTCAGGAGAAAATCAAAGTGGGACAACTACCAGAGCTGGAATCAAGGTGCATGAGATAACTCGGGATAATAATTCAGGCATGAATGTATGTCTATTTTATAGTGATTTTTTAGGTATGTAAGAAAATTAGTGATGTACAGTGATTCTGTAATATTAAATGACCTTTAATATTTGATACACTTTTCTGTTTTCTTGACTTAGTAACACTGAATTTGTACAGAAGTATCGAGTGTGGGTACTTTTTGAAAAGCTCTTAATGAGCACTATTCAAAACTAAATATATATATATATATATATATATATATATATATTGGGTGTTCCATTTAAAATAAGAGATTTGGAGTTACTTCCTGTTAAACCGGAAGTAGAAAAAACTCGGTAATACCATTATTGAGTTCTTAGTATATGGTTATCCTCACATACCAAGTTTCATGTCACTGAACCGTATGCTTCAAAAGTTATTTAGACGGTGCGGGACTTTTAACTAACCTTGTATATTTGATATAGCTATTGAATATGGTACAGTCAGTGAACACAAATGTTTGCAATTAACAAAGTCAAGTTATACATAAAAATAAACAACAAAGACATAAAAACTATAAAATTGTATAAAAACTCTCAATAACATTAACTTTTAAAAACTCATTAATATCATAAAAGGATTTGTTGATTAACCAACCAGAGACAAGTCTGTTAAATTTATTTGCAATTTTTAAATACATATATAAATACATAAATACATATTTATATTGTGATTATGTGAGATAAATACTCAGTTTTTCTACAATTGACTATCTCTCTTTCATCTACGTTTTTCCGGCTATGAAATTTGTACGAATTCATCTATACTGGGTGTTGATTTCAAAGTGTGTCATGACGTCACTGTTGTTGGGTCACCGATTTGAAGCGAGTTTCAGCTTATATGTTAGAGAAGTTGCCTATTATTTAAGGCGTTCTTCAATCTGAACTTGAGAACGTGTACGGTATAACTTGAACGTCGTAGCAACAGATGGCGGCCTGTACGGTCTGTGTGCTACCATAACCTCTTTCGAACTGTGTTTTGCGCCTGCAAGTCGTACGCAGGGTATTTGTTATCATCGGTTGCGTACGGTAACATTCCACAACACAAATAAAATGCTCCGTGTTCATGTTGACCGTCGAAGTTAATGTCAACAAATACGTAAGTAATCGTCTTAACGCCTCTCCCCATATCCCGACAGTACGTATTTCCAAACAGTTCACATTCCTGCCACTACCGGCGTTACCGTACGTATCGGCACGTACTCTTCAGAATGAACGCCGTACTTGCTAGCCAACTTCTCTGCCTCTTAGATTATACACCTGAGCTGCGGAAGTGTAGGAAGATTGAATTCTCTAGGCTCATCAGCTAGCCACATGACGGCATACAGCGAGCCATGACACACTTTGAACTGAACACCCAGTAGTTCTCTGTCCCATGCAGAAACATGGAGTGACTGACTATTATCAAACAGCATACAAGGTTCTCATAAGCTTGGGTTTATTTATAACAAGGTCCAAATCAAACTGTATATCAATACAGCTTTGTATGTAATAGAGGCCTACTGGTATTATGTTTAATGAATACTCACCGACTGAGTGACATAGAGATGACGTCACAGGAGCGGATATCTGAAAAAAAAAAAACAGGATTTAACAGTTTGTGAGACGTGTAACTATAGGTATACACTTTTTAGGGTTCCTGTTAGGTATTGGGCACTTTCACACTTAAGTCACTTTTTCGAGGACATTTTATATTTGTTTTTACTGAAAATTGAGTTGTGCTTTGAGAATTTCATTTGGATGTGTTTTTGTGTGTCTGTATATTTCGTATTGTTCTAGTGTGTTTAGTTTCTGGCTTTTTGGTTGGATGTGTAGAATTTCCATTACCGTGTTGATGTCTCTGTATGTGTGTTGGCATTTGTGATGTGTTCTTCATATATGGAAATTTTTTGTAATTTTGTTATGGCTGTAATGTGTTCTTTGTAACGTGTTTGGAATGATCTGCCTGCCTGTCTGTCCTATGTAGAAGTTGTTGCAGGTGTTACATTTTTCTTTCTATACGCCTGTGTGGTTGTATTTGTTTGTTTGTGTTGTTTGTGTGTTGAGATGTTTTTGTAGAGTGTTATTTGTTCTGTATGCGATAATATGTAAATGACAATATGGTGTTAAAAGTTGTGTAATCAAGATGTATAAGGAAGTATAATCATTTAAAAATATTTTATGTGATTTTAGGAAGTCTCAAAATTTGGTTTTTCTTCTTCTTCTCCTTCTTCTTCTTCTTCATTATTATTATTATTATTATTATTATTATTATTATTATTATTATTATTATTTTGGGGCTAAGAAGGATGACGTTACAGGAGAATGGAGAAAGTTACACAACACAGAACTGCACGCATTGTATTCTTCACCTGACATAATTAGGAACATTAAATCCAGACGTTTGAGATGGGCAGGCATATAGCACGTATGGGTGAATCCAGAAATCCAGTATTAGTTGGAAGGCCGGAGGGAAAAAGACCTTTGGGGAGGCCGAGACGTAAATGGGAAGATAATATTAAAATGGATTTGAGGGAGGTGGGATATGATGATAGAGACTTGATTAATCTTGCTCAGGATAGGGACATATGGCGGGCTTATGTGAGGGCGGCAATGAACCTCCGGGTTCCTTAAAAGCCAGTAAGTAAGTAAGTAAGTAAGTAAGTAAGTAAGTAAGTAAGTAAGTAAGTAAGTAAGTAAGTAAGTAAGTAAGTAAGTAAGTAAGTAAATAAGTAAGTAGAATGAGAGATAAACGCGCCATTAAACGATGTAATGCCTGGTTCTAAAATATCGCGGAGTTTAAACACGATTTACAAAGATAACGATTGTTGCTGAAACAGATCATGAAAGAGTCATATGAACAGTTCGGATAGTGAATTATCACCCACATAAATAGTTCTAAACTTTTGTCTGGAAATAGTTTTCGAAACACGACAGAAAATGTAGTTACTGATTACTGGCAATGTGTAATTGAATACCGTTATGGAATTTCTATGTAGGCATGTGTTAGACGCAATGGAAAATAAACGTATAGGCTACCTTGCATCGAGATGTGCTGTGAATACAGATTCACGCGTCAGCTGCTGCTGCTACTGCGTGTAGCTTTCAGGTTCATAATGACGCAACAAAACGCAGCTCCAATCGATATGTCAGCCGGGGTCACAGGTTTATTTACAGGGTTCGAACTCATAGCACCTAGCACAGACGTATATACATAAATTACATATCATACATACATCGCTTATAGAAGGATCAGTGAATTGGCTAACAGCGCTGGACGTTAGGGTTCGAGATCACCTAATTTATGTTTACGACATATGCATAAAATTCGAGTAAATACTCCGAGAATATACTCCTGAGTAAACTCGCTTGGATAAGTAAATACTCTACTTAAGATGAGAATAATATTCTTATTGAATTTGGTATTCCCAAGAAACTAGTTCGAGTAATTAAAATGTGTCTTAGTGAAACTTACAGCAGAGTCCGTATAGGCCAGTTTCTATCTTATGCTTTTCCAATTCACTGCGGGCTAAAGCAGGGAGATGCACTATCACCTTTACTTTTTAACTTCGCTCTAGAATATGCCATTAGGAAAGTTCAGGATAACAGAGAGGGTTCGGAATTGAACGGGTTACATCAGCTGCTTGTCTATGCGGATGACGTGAATATGTTAGGAGAAAATCCACAAAAGATTAGGGAAAACGCGGAAATTCTACTTGATGCAAGTAAAGAGATAGGGTTGGAAGTAAATCCCGAAAAGACTAAGTATGTGATTATGTCGCGTGATCAGAATATTGTACAAAATGGAACTATAAAAGTTGGAGATTTATCCTTCGAAGAGGTGGAAAAATTCAAATATCTTGGAGCAACAGTAACAAATATAAATGCCACTCGGGAGTAAATTAAACGCAGCATAAATATGGGAAATTTGTGTTATTATTCGGTTGAGAAGCTTTTGTCATCTAGTCTGCTGTCAAAAAATCTGAAAGTTAGAATTTATAAAACAGTCATATTACCGCTTGTTCTGTATGGCTCTGAAACTTGGACTCTCACTTTGAGAGAGGAACATAGATTGAGGGTTTTTGAGAATAAGGTTCTTAGGAAAATATTTGGGGCTAAGAGGAATGAAGTTACAGAAGAATGGAGAAAGTTACACAACGCAGAGCTGCACGCATTATATTCTTCACCTGACATAATTAGGAACATTAAATCCAGACGTTTGAGATGGGCAGGGCATGTAGCACGTATTGTCGAATCCAGAAATGTATATAGAGTGTTAGTTGGGAGACCGGAGGGAAAAAGACCTTTGGGGAGGCCGAGACGTTGATCGGAAGATAGTATTAAAATGGATTTGAGGAATGTGGGATATGATTGTAGAGGCTCAATTAATCTTGCTTAGGATAGGGACCTCTGGGTTCTTTAAAAGCCATAAATAAATAAGTAAGGTACGTAGTAATTCGTTCTACGTTAAAATCCCATCACCACCTAGAAGCGAACCCTGGAACTTCCAGTACGCAGTCCTTTTCTCCACTAACTACCTACAAGGGATCCAATTCATATACTAATGACAACCATGAATCCATGACCCTAGTCTAGACTCGACTCAGTAACCCCGATTCTGAAGGGAAGCATCAGTCGCTTGACTAGACACTAAAGACAACTTGATTGTCATCAGCCGTCTGTATAATCCGCGGGAAAGATACAATGGCCGAACTATAAAGCGGCTCCTGAAACTTTGTAGCTGCGTTTATTGCCAGGAAACACTGAAGTGTTTACAAACTAAATTAGGCATGCACGATGATGTGGTAGGGACATCGCATGAAGGACACTTCAAGTGGCAACATCGCATCAAACAATATCATAACAGCTGACTGTAAACAACAGGCAGACACCACCGGGCGCTGATCAATACAGCCAACGTGACAGATTGGATACGCATCCTCGACACTTGCCGATTTTCCTTCCTGCACCAGTAACAATAATATGGGCGAAATTAACAGTTCATAGAAGAAGGATTCTATGAAAAGATGATCGACGTTTTAAATGTTAACGACAGGAGCAGAAATGGATGTATAAATAAATTTATTTTTTTAAGAGACTTCTTTTTTTTATAGTACGAAATGAAAACATAACAATCGGAGATTTATCTTTCGAAGAGGTGGAAGTATTCAAGTATTTTGCAAATATAAATGACAGAACTAGACTCTTGCGGAAGTTTCTAAATAGTTTTAAATGACCAAGCTATTTTTTTTCTCCTCTCTCTTCTTCTTTTTTTTTTCTCTTTTCATTTTTTTTTTATTATCTTCATATATTACTTAATCATTTGTGTTTGTATGCCATTTAGTAGGACTTTGCTAATCAACATTTTATTTCTTGTAACCCACATGTATTCTCCAATTACTATATTAACTGAATAATATATCTCAAGTAAATTAATCGTCCAATTTGTCTCGGGCATTTTAGGTCTTATAAATTGTGTGTGTGTGTGTGTGTGTGTGTGTGTGTGTGTGTGTGTGTGTGTATATTCCCCTTATGTTATGTAACTGGTTTTGATTATGTGCAATTTTCTACTTTATTTTATATATTATGTAACTGATCTTGACCATTTGCAATTTTATATTATGTAACTGATCTTGTCTATTGTAATTTCCTACTATATTTTATGTAATTTCTAAAGTATTTTCTTTGGTGTTGTTTTTTAATCAAATTTGTACCTCATGTATATTATTGAAACCTGGTTGACTGGAAGAGAAGGCCTCATGGCCTTAACTCTGCCAGGCAAAATAAACCTACTACTACTACTACTACTACTACTACAACTCGGGAGGAAATTAAACGCAGAATAAATATGGGAAATGCCTGTTATTATTCGGTTGAGAAGCTTTTATCATCCAGTTTGCGGTCAAAAAATCTGAAAGTTAGAATTTATAAAACAGTTATATTACCGGTTGTTCTGTATGCTTGTGAAACTTGGAGAGAGAGAGAGTGAGAGGAACAGAGATTGAGGGTATTTGAGAATAAAGTTCATTGGAAAATATTTGGCACTGAGACGGATGAAGTTACAGGAGAATGGAGAAAGTTACACAACGCAGAACTGCACGCATTGTATTCTTCACCTGACATAATTAGGAACATTAAATCCAGATGTTTGAGATGGGCAGGGCATGTAGCACGTATGAGCAAATCCAGAAATGCATATAGAGTGTTAGTTGGGAGACCGGAGGGAAAAAGACCTTTGGGGAGGCCGAGACGTAGATGGAAGGATAATATTAAAACGGATTTGAGGGAGGTGGGATGTGATGATAGAGACTAGATTAATCTTGCACAAGCTAGGGAGTGAAGACGGGCTTATGTGAGGGCGGCAATGTACCTGCGGGTTCCTTGAAAGCCAGTAAGTATAAAAATTGCATATGGAGACATTACGAAGAAGTGAAGAGAAGCGACTAGAAGCATTTGAGATGTGATATGGAGAAGAATGGAACGTGTGAAATGGACAGACAGAATAAGAAATGAAGCTGTGTTGGAAAGAGTGGGTGAAGAAAGAGTGATGTTGAAAATGATGAGACAAAAAGGAATTGGTTGGGTCACTGGCTGAGAAGAAACTGCCTACTGAAGGATGCATTGGAAGGAATGGTGAACGGGAGAAGAGTTCGTGGCAGAAGAAGATATCAGATGATAGACAACATTAAGATATATGGGTCATATGAGGTGACTAAGAGGAAGGCAGAAAATAGGAAAGGGTGGAGAATGCTGGGCTTGCAGTGAAAGACCTCGCCTTGGCCAGAATACTATGATGAATGTATTTAATATTGAACAAATTTATAAATATACTCTGTTAAAATTTTATCATAAAAATCGTAATAAGTTTATATTACAGGCATATAATCATGACACAAGACGAAATATTAATTCAACCTTAGTAGAACCTAAATGTCTCACATCTGCTGGTCTAAAGCATTGCATAAAATTTGGCCCTCGGTTGTACAATGCTTTAACTAAATTACACCCAGAACTTCTAACATGTAACCCACTAACATATAACAAGAAAATTAGAAACGTGTTAATGTCCTCAATTTGATTAAATAAATTTATAGCCTATGTGTATGAATTAATCAGCCTATATTATATTTGTATTATTTAATTTTGAAATATTTATTTTTCATAAATTGCCCTACTTTGTTCACGTACGATATTATTCCACTCTATGTTAATATTATATTATATACTAGCCGTACCCGTGCGCTCCGCTGCACCCGTTAGAAATAAACATAAAGTAATTACATAATTAAAATAGGACATTTGATCCAGCGAACATTTGTGTTTGATAGAAGGAGAAATCGTTTAATATGTTACTTAATTTAAATTGTTTTTAAAATATTAAAATGCGATCATTTTGATCCAGAGACCACTCATTGGGTGCAATGACAATTCCTTTAACATGTTTCTTAATTGTTATTACCAATTATTTTTGGAAAAGCGAAAATTAACAGAAAAATTTTGGCTACAGATTTATCATTAAGTTTATATTATATTATATTATATTATATTATATTATATTATATTATATTATATTATATTATATTATATTATATTATATTATATTATATTATGAAAAAGTGTGTTGATAACGGATGTACTCGAATTAGAAAGTTTTTAATTTGTTGTGGGAGCTCTTGAATCTCAGGAGGAACAACTTTTACAACAGCGCAACATAATCTGCTTGGCTCATTACCCAATTTTTTTGCATTGCATTTATTGCATATGTATTTTATGTATTTTAAAACGATTCAATTGAGCATAGTTAAAATCTGAATTATAAAATAATGGATTGCTAAGCTAACGTACTATTACTGCATACTAATTCAATATACTCTCGTTGTTCGTTAATTCTCTGAGATAAAAATGAATATATTCATAAACATTATTATAAGAAATACAGGAAATGAATATACAGAATAACCTCTCAGTTTTCTGTGCATAAGAAGCTATTTTAATCTTACCTGTCCTCAATTCACTCACAAGTTACCGTAATAACATTATAGGATTATGTCCATCTAGAGAAACTACACTTTCCAATGATGAAATAATAATTAATTATACAAATCGGTTAATTTAGCTTCCGATATTACTTCAAACAAACACAGAAACATTGTCTGTAGGCTATGTTTCATAGCTTTCGATTGTTGTGTCCAAGGCCCCTTATAGACGAAGTCATTTGTTTTTAATTTCAATACACCGCCTTAGATGGCAGTTATTTTAATTTTAAAACTCATTTATCTCATTAAATATCAGTCTTATCAAAATTTTTTAGAGAATAAAACTTATCAGACATCATGTTTAAAGACACTTTTGTTATGTAACATTTTTCACAAAAATCAATAATAAGCGAGATATTTCGATTTATTCAATTCAGGCCCCCTTATAACCCCCCCCCCTTTTAAATAACGTATTTTGAATGCCATATAGCCTATAATCTAAGTTACAACGAACTTAATTTATATTCCAATTTTCATCGAAATCGGTTCAGCCATTATTGCGTGAAAAGGTAACAAACATACAGAGACAGACAGACAGACATACAAACAAAAATTTCAAAAAAGCGATTTTCGGTTTCAGAGTGGTTAATTATATATGTTAGGACCAATTATTTTTGGAAAATCGAAAATTACCAGAAAAATTTCGGTACAGATTTATTACTAGTATAGACTAGTATAGATTTCATTTAGCTATAATTTTAATTTTACCTTCTTTTTTATTTCATTTTGTATAATCCTCTCATATTAATAATATATCTGAACTGAGATCATAACCATGAAGAACAACCGGTAATATAACTGTTTTATAAATTCTAACTTTCAGCTTTTTCTAGAGCAGACTACATCATAAAACTTCTCAACCGAACAATAACAGGCATTTCCCATATTAATTCTGCGTTTAATTTTCTTTCGAACGTCATTTATATTTGTTACTGTTGCTTCAAGATACTTTAATTTTTCCACCTTTTCAAAGGATAAGTTTCCAATATTTATATTTCCATTTCGTATTATATTCTGGTCACGAGACATAATCATATACTCTGTTTTTTCGGGGTTTACTTCCAAACTTATCTCCTCACTTCCTCCAAGTAAAATTTCCGTGTTTTACATAATCGTTTGTGGATTTTCTCTCAACATATTCATGTCATCGACATAAAAAAGTTTAAATTAAAAATTCACATTCTAGTTCATTCTAGTTCATGGAATTGCGTGTTGAAAACCTGTCAGGTTGCGCAACTTCGGCTTAACCCATGACATAAAAGATAACCTTATTAGCATTTCACTCCAATCATACTGATTTAAAATATTACTGACTACACTGTTGCTTTTTTTCTTTAGACATCATCCTGATTGTGCTGCATTTTCAAAATTGTCTCATAATAATCTCTTTCTATTATCTAACATAATTTGAAATATATTAACATTCTATGTATTTTAGTTTAATTCTGCTACACAGTTCATTTCAGTGTTTAATTAATAGTTCATAGTATTTTGTTGTTTAATTCGTAAATAACTCTTGTATACATGTAACTCTCATCTAAATCAATTTGTTGAATTCTTTGTAAGTTCATGCATATGTATATACACTTTTTGCTGGTTGTGTGGAAGAGAAGGCCTTACGGCCTTAACTCTGCCAGCTAAAATAAATCATTATTATTATTATTATTATTATTATTATTATTATTATTATTATTATTATTATATAGTAAATATTGTAACTATGCTGTTGTAAAATTGACAATTAATATGTAATGTATTTATTTTTATTATTATCATTATTATTATTATTATTATTATTATTATTATTATTATCAGTTATCACTATCATCATTACTACCTCTGTTTTCTTTCTTTTTTCTCTTATTAGCTCGATGAGAGCTCTGTAGTGTTCTTTTGACTCTGTTGACCCTCTATAGGGCTTTAATTTAATTTGTATTACTCGTATCTTCATCAGCTTCTGTATTTCTTTTTTGCATTTATATGTGCTATCTGGTATGATGGAAGAGAAGGCCTTATGGGCTTAATCCTGTCCGATTAAATAAATAAATAAATAAATAAATAAATAAATAAATAAATAAATAAATAAATAAATAAATAAATAAACAAGGAAATGGATGTATAACGGCAAAGTACATCAGTTATTCTTAGATTTTAAAAAGGCATATGGCTCGGTTAAGAGAGAAATTTTATAAAATATTCTTAATGAATTGGTATTCCCAAATAACTAGTTCGATTAATTAAAATGTGTCTCATTGAATCTTACAGCAGAGTCCATATAGGCTACTTTCAGTCTTAAACTTTTCCAATTCACTGTGGGCTAAAGCAAGCAGATGCACTATCACCTTTACTATTTAACTTTATTCTAGAATAGTTTCACTAAATCTGAAAATACCATATAATTGAAAAAGTAATGTATGTTCAGTAGGTATATGAAATGTCAAGGTCACAGATTCATTCATTGCTGAGGAAAAAAATACTGAATTTCATCAATTGTTTATACTTGTATGTCGCCCCTAAAATGTTTTCACTGAATAACATACGAATAAATTTTCTACATTAACATTATCTTTAAGAGTAGGTATGTACAACTAATTTTACTGAGAATACATCTTGTTGTCTCTCTAATTTGATTCGATATTACCTTTTTTAGAGCCTACAACAAGAAAAGAGGTGAATTCTACCTTCCGTTTATATGAATTGCACGCATATAGATACTTGACCTTTACAGTACGATAACGTCATGATAATTCCCTCGCTTAAGAGGGACGGAAAACCACTTGAACCTGAGTTATTTTGAGTCCTGCTGTATAGAAACCGGAGCCTGCTCATGTTATTCCAGCTCATTCATGGGTTAAAAGAAACTTCTGCTTTGTCGTAAGGGGCCCTTAAACTTTCCAAAACAACGGGTTATTTATGTATCAAGGGAACCAAGCATTGCCGTTTCCTGTGGAGCACAACTCTCACATAATAAACAATGAGAGATGAAATGCAGCTATTCTCTCCTACGCATCTCCAACGCAACGCAAATGGAGTGTTCATTTGTTTTCCTTATGTCTTATGCGATGTTGTACGTTTTCCACAATTTTCTTAAAGCTATTACATTATTACATCTCAAGAAAATGTTGTTAGCAGAAGAGAAAAAGATACTAAGGGATATGCTACTGGAGCTAAATTACAGCTGTGAGCAATATGGGATGAAGATAAATGCCAACAAGACGAAGAGCATGGTTATCGGAAGAAAATTAAAGAAGGTAAACGAACGAAATATAAATGAGGCAGTAGAGCAAGTGGACAGCTTCAAATACTTGGGGTGTATTATAAGCAATAACATGAGCTGCTGCCAGGAAGTCAAAAGGAGGATCAGGAAGAGAGAAAGGAATTGGTTGGGTCACTGGTTGAGAAGAAACTGCCTACTGAAGGATGCACTCAAAGGAATGGTGAACGGGATAACAGTTCCGGGAAGAAGAAGATATCAGATGATAGACGACATTAAGATATATGGATCATATGAGTAGACAAAGAGGAAGGGAGAAATAGAAAAGATTGTAGAATGCTGGGTTTGCAGTGAAAGACCTGTCCTATACATTTAAAAGACAAAAATAAAATTCTTTAAATCTTCTATCACTAATTATCTCAAAATTGAATCAAAGACGTGCAAAATTGTATTAAACCCTTTTGTTTGAAATATCTGAAAGAATAACTCCCTAAAATTAATGACAGTATGATAAATTGAATAATTAATATGCAACCTTTAAAAATATCTTATAATTAATTTCAATGCTGGATAAAAGATTAAGTGGACACTATACTGAAATTTCCAAGTTTCAATTTCAAGGTTTAACAATAATGAAATCAATAACTACCATACTTATGAAGCTAGATTAACCAAATTTTGATCACTGGTGTATATATATATATATATGTTTATTTTGATAGGTTATTTTACGACGCTTTATCAAGATCTTACGTTATTTAGCGTTTGAATGAGATGAAGGTGATAATGTCGGTGAAATGAGTCCGAGGTCCAGCAGCGAAAGTTACCCAGCATTTGCTCATATTGGGTTGAGGGAAAACCCCGGAAAAATCACAACCAGATAACTTGTCTCAACCGAGAATCGAACCCGGGCCACCTGGTTTCGCGGCCAGACGCGCTAACCGTTACTCCACAGGTGTGGACTTATCGGAAGAAAATTGAAGAAGGTAAACGAGCGAAATCTAAATGAGGCAGTAGAGCAAGTGGACAGCTTCAAATACTTGGGGTGTACTATAAGCAGTAACATGAGCTGCTGCACAGGAAGTCAAAAGAAGGATAGCAATGGCAAAGGAAGCTGTTAAAAGAAAAAGGAACATTTCTGCGGACCGCTGGAAGAGACTAGTGAAGTGCTTTGTGTGGAGTGTAGCATTGTATGGGGACAGAAACATGGACATTACGACGAAGTGCAGAAAAACGACTAAAAGGATTTAAAATGTGGAAATGGAGAATAATGGAGTGTGTGAAATGGACAGACAGAATAAGAAATGAAGCTCGGTTGGAAAGAGTGGGTGAAGAAAGAATAATGCTGTACTTACTTACATACAAAATGGCTTTTAAGGAACCCGGATGTTCATTGCCGCCCTCACATAACTCCGCCATTGGTCCCTATCCTGTGCAAGATTAATCCAGTCTCTATCATCATATCCCACCTCCTTCAAATCCAGTAGATGTCTTTTTTCTTCCGGCCTCCCAACTAACACTCTATATGCACTTCTGGATTCGTCCATACGTGCAACATGCCCTGCTCATCTCAAACGTCTGGATTTAATGTTCCTAATTATGTCAGGTGAAGAATACAATGCGTGCAGTTCTGCGTTGTGTAACTTTCTCCATTCTCGTGTAACTTCATCCCTCTTAGCCCAAAATACTTTCTAAGCACCTTGTTCTCAAACACCTTCAACCTATGTTCCTCTCTCAAAGTGAGAGTCCAAGTTTCACAACCATACAGAACAACCTGTAATATAACTGTTTTATAAATTCTAACTTTCAAATTTTTGGACAGCAGACTAGATGATAGAAGCTTCTCAACCAAATAATAACAGGCATTTCCCACATTTATTCTGCGTTTATTTTCCTCCCGAGTGTCATTTATATTTGTTACTGTTGCTCCAAGATATTTCAATATTCTGGTTACGAGATATAATCATATACTTTGTTTTTTCGGGATTTACTTCCAAACCTATCTCTTTACCTGCTTCAAGTAAAATTTCCGTCTTTTCTCTAATCGTTTGTGGATGTTCTCCTAACATATTCACGTCATCCGCATAGACAAGCAGCTGACGTAACCCGTTCAATTCCAAACCCTCTCTGTTATCCTGAACTTTCCTAATGGCATACTCTAGAGCGAAGTTAAAAAGTAAAGGTGATAGTGCATCTCCTTGCTTTAGCCCGCAGAGAATTGGAAAAGCGTCAGACAGAAGCCTATTGATCATTAATATTTTTATTATTTATTCTTTTATAATAGAAAATTATATTAATTTAATGATTAATTTTACAGCAAAACCCTATAGTACGTTTTGAACTCATGTATGTAAGGATCCTTATCAGCGAATATCACTTAAGTATAATGCAATTTGTGGTGCAAGGGACTTCTTATATAAAGCGATTCAATATTTTTATAAAATTTTACAAAATGCAAACCTTTTATACAGGGAGATGAAATTTTGTACATTTGTCATTATTGAACCATATACACGAGTAATCAAAATTAGGGGGACACTATACTGAAATTTCTAAGTTACATAATATGTAAGGGATAACAATAATGAAATCAATAACTACCATACTTATGAAGCTAGATTCACCAAATTTTGATCATTGGTATATATATTTGTTTATTTTGGTAGGTTATTTTACGATGCTTTATCAACATCTTACGTTATTTAGAATGAGATGAAGATGAGTCCGGGTCCAGCAACGAAAGTTACCCAGCATTTGCTCACATTGGGTTGAGGGACAATCCCGGAAAAACCTCAACTTGCCGCAACCGGGAGTCGAACCCGGGCCACATGGTTTCGCGGCCAGACGCGCTAACCGTTACTGCACAAGTGTGTACTCACTGGTATATCTGGTTAATAATGAAAAATGTACAACATTTCATCCCCAGAATTGCTGCAAAGTTAATCAGTAAATTACTAGAATTTTATGCTTCAAAATAATGAAAAAATAACAATATTAATAATCATAAAAAGTTCCTAGTAATTTACCTATTCACTGTGGGTACAGAAAAATCAAATAGTACTATTTGTTTCAATGTATACAACGAATCATATAAGTGATTATATCAGTTAAAATATAATTCTAACCACTTATCATAGAAGAATGAAATTTTGTACATATGTTATTATTAACCACATGCACCAGTGGTAAACGTTTTGTGAATTTAGGTTTAAAAACATGGAAGTTAGTAATTTCAGTATACTGTCCTCTTAAAACGACAAAAATTGCTCAAAAAGTAAATGGCGTATATCGGACACCGCGCGACCTTTTGTAACTGTGAATGCCCGCAACAATTCCGGGGTTAAACTAACGACACAACTGTTCGTTTTCTATGTCCCTTTGGTTTCGGAAACACGCTATTTTATAAAGTAAAGTCCACACCTGTGGAGTAACGTCAGCGCGTCTAGCCGCGAAACCAGGTGGCCCGGGTTCGAATCCCGGTTTGCGCAAGTTACCTGGTTGAGGTTTTTTCCGGGGTTTTCCCTCAACCCAATACGAGCAAATGCTGGGTAACTTTCGGTGCTGGACCCCGGACTCATTTCACCGTCATTATCACCTTCATTTCTTTCAGACGCTAAATAACCTGAGATGTTGATACAGCGTCGTAAAATAACCCAATAAAATAAATATAAAGTAAAATAAAAGTAATTACATAAGAAAAATGAATGAACAAATTTGCAATGGGCAAGTTAAATGTGAAAATGTTTCTATATTGCTAACGGTTGCTTCTACAAGACTCTATCGTTGAAATGGAAACTACACGTTGCATCAATCGTGTAGCCCCGCCGTGGCGAAAATGCGACTCACGAGCACATTGTGGCTCGCAATGATAGCTGTGCATTTCTCTTGCTTCGTAACTCCCCCAACTCCCACCCTCTCACTCACTGGAGTCAAACTCAGTTCCATTTGTATTTGTCTCCGACCTGCGAGTGGTGTATCGTCGCAATGTCTCTCTCGAAACCATGTACCTCTACAAAAACGAAAGTTCCAAGTAGGATGGGAGGACGCATTTTTTTGCTGCCAATATGATGAGAATGCTAAATGTATGATTTGTTCACAAGTATTACGAGGAAAACGGTTGTATAACATAAAACGGCATTATACTACATGTTACTGATGAAACTTTAAAAGGTTAAGTGTTATTATTATTATTATTATTATTATTATTATTATTATTATTATTATTATTATTTCGGTCCTTTTTAAGCAGATGCACGAATAATGCGGTTAGGTCTTCAATTTAAACTCACAGATTTACAATGTAATGTTACAATGAAAGCTAGATGTAAGGACTTGACAAATGTTGAACTTTTCAAATCTTTGCCAAAAAATAAATATCCGAAGCTTCGTTCTTTCACTTGCTCTGTTGAATCCATGTTCGCTACAACTTACGTTTGTAAAAAATTATTTTCAACAATGAAAATAGTAAAAACCAAATTTAGATCACGACTGACAGACAAATACCTTCGTGATCAACTACGATTGGCAGTAAGTGACATAATTCCTGATTTTGAAACTCTGTCGCAGAGACATTCTGAAGACAGTTAATTTTAGGTTGTGATATTGTGTCCTATGTTTTCTTGTTCATTTCTTTCTTCGTTACACGTACTAAACATTAGTTTGTAGCCTTGTACTATATAAAATTATATTTAAGTACTTGACGTAAGGAAAATGAAAATCCGTTAATAAGTCAGACAGTTGAATAATTTCGAGGGAAAAATTGTTCCGGAGCCGGGTATCGAACCCGGGACCTTTGGTTTAACATACAATTTAAGTCACACTTAGTGTGCACTCGAAGTTGGTTGCTTGACGGTTGTCAGCCCACTTTGAGGTCTGTGGATATAGAGGGAAAAATTGGATCGGTGTCGGTTAGAGTTCCCGGGTAGCTCAGTGGTAGAGCGTTGGTACGTTAAACCAAAGGTCCCGGGTTCGATACCCGGCTCCGGAACAATTTTTCCCTCGAAATTATTCAAATCAACTTTACAGGGAGTTATACCTGAAATCTTGATTTGCATAATACACGTCACTGTTCATTAATAGAAAACCACAATTTAAGTCACACGGAGTTAGTGTGCACTCGAAGTTGGTTGCTTGACGGTTGTCAGCCCACTTTGAGGTCTGTGGATATAGAGGGACAAATTGGATCGGTGTCGGTTAGAGTTCCCGGGTAGCTCAGTGGTAGAGCGTTGGTACGTTAAACCAAAAAGGTCCCGGGTTCGATACCCGGCTCCGGAACAATTTTTCCCTCGAAATTATTCAAATCAACTTTACAGGGAGTTATACCTGAAATCTTGATTTGCATAATACACGTCACTGTTCATTAACAGAAAACCACAATTTAAGTCACACGGAGTTAGCGTGCACTCGAAGTTGGTTGCTTGACGGTTGTCAGCCCACTTTGAGGTCTGTGGATATAGAGGGACAAATTGGATCGGTGTCGGTTGGAGTTCCCGGGTAGCTCAGTGGTAGAGCGTTGGTACGTTAAACCAAAGGTCCCGGGTTCGATACCCGGCTCCGGAACAATTTTTCCCTCGAAATTATTCAAATCAACTTTACAGGGAGTTTTACCTGAAATCTTGATTTGCAGTCAGACAGTTGCTTCATTTCCACTTCGGGTGTCCGCCTCCCTCCATAGGTGCTGTGAATGTTGCACGTTACACAGTGGTTCGGCGCACGATTACATTTTCGCCACGGCTGGTGTAGCCCAAGCTGAATCTACCTTGTGAGTGCCCACTCTCTCCTCTAATACTGGGCGTTTGCCGGTATCTGTCACTTCCACTCAACTGTATTTATTTATGAGATAAATTTACAATAAACCCGAACGTCGATTACAAAGGCGAAAATCTACGGGGCATGAGATTTTACGAACAAAGCCCGAAGAGAAAGAGCCGATTCCAGTTTTATTGAATCCATACTGGATGGAATACAACTTAAACATTAATAGACGTTGACTCCATTGTTCGGCGTTGAATAGTTCTATGTGCAAAGGTATGCCGTCGGCCGAGGAATGTGCGTTCAGAAAGGTGAGAGGAGAAAAGTTGGTCGATCTCTCTGCCCAGCGTCTGATATAAAGCAACTCTGTAAATTTGATATCGAGCGACAATTCTGCTGCCCCTACGAGACGGCATGTCGGAGTACATGATTCTCTTTACATCATTTATGTTCTCAACAAAAACATAACACTTCACCAAAGCATAATATTGTCAAGTATGAGAATAATACAGCGGGACACAAAGATCATAGGAAGGCATAAATAATTTAACCAGACAAGGACACCAGGTTTTGATTATGGGGGGCCGTGGAATGGACAGTGATGTTTTCCCCTAATAGAATCCTATAACATAAATTCCTCTACCACTTTTAACATGTTACGTATACAGGGTGTAACAAAATAGACTAACTATTCCTAAAATTATGATGTGATAGAAGGCAAGAAATTAAACACTTTTTCTTATACATCTTGATTACACAACTTTTAACACTGTATCACTTCGGAATATGTATGATAAGACTTTCTTACAAACTCAAATGTAACACCTGCAAAAACTTCTACATAGGACAGACAGGCAGATAATTTGAAACACGTTACAAAGAACACATAACAGCCATAACAAAATTACAAAACACCTCCACATATGCAGAACACATCACAAATGCTAACCACACCTACAGAGACATCAACATGGAAATTCTACACATCCAACCAAAAAGCCAGAAACTAAACACACTAGAACAATATGAAATATACAGACACACAAAAACACACCCCAACGATATTCTCAACGCACAACTCAATTTCAGAATACACACACTCTTTGACTCTACATTACACCACACGAACACACCCTCAAAGGAAACAAAACAAGAGGCGCCAAGACCTGCAACGACCAGTTCTGAAGATGACCCATAAATAGGTCGAAACATGTAAACAAGGTACGTTAGAATTTAACACAAGAAAGTCTTATCATACATATTCCGAAATTTTCTCTTAATAAAGCAATACCCAGAAATACTTCAATTTTAAGTGATAGTGATATGAAGGAAAAAATGAAAGAATCTCAACTTGGAAAGTTAGTTTATTTACTTTCTATGGTTGCACAGTAATTGTTTTATCTGATATCAGATATTAAGAAAATGGTATTGACAAACTACAGAAACTGTTCAAAATTGCGACCATCACTGTTGACACACAAATTATAATGCCGTATGATTGAACGACGAATCCTTCGAAATATCTGTGGTCGATTACGAAGATCGTCAAAAACAAGAATAATTCTAGCAACTAATTCTTCTGTGAGTCGAAGGATGTTTCATAAACAATTGATTTAATATGACCCCCAAACACAAATGGAGTCATATCTGGGGAACGTGCCGGCCAAGCAACTGGACCTGCTCTCCCTATCCAACGAAGACGTTGATCCAGTCTTGAAAATGTTGTGTGGCAATGAGTAGGCGCTGAGAATGTTCCTTCTCATAGATTCGCTTTGCCAAATTAACATTGCTGTAAGCTGCTCCAAATGTCTTATGCATTTCTATAAGTTCAATATTTGTTTTGTTTTTATTTACTACGTTATTTTACGACGCTTTATCAACAGCTTAGGTTATTTAGCGCCTGAATGAGATGAAGGTGATAATGACGGTGAAATGAGTCCGGGATCCAGCACCGAAAGTTACCCAGCATTTGCTCATATTGGGTTGAGGGAAAACCCCGGAAAGAACCTCAACCAGGTAACTTTCCCCGACCGGGAATCGAACCCGGGCCACCTGGTTTCGCGGCCAGACGTGCTAACCGTTACTCCACAGGTGTGGACTACACTGGTTTATGTCGATTTGATTTTTTTCTGTATGAATTATTGTAGTGGGAGAAATACTTATGTATTTTTTTCCAAGCGAGCAGATGTTCTGTAAGTTGTCAATAAATTATCAAAAAAGGTTTGTGGAAACTGAATTGTGTCACTTTTCCCAAGCACTGCAGATTTATATTCGCTTTAACATCTCTGATCATATCACGAGTTAATCTTCTGTGTGAAATCCGAAGGCCTGTGTACTATTGTTGAGACTGGTTCTATTGTTGTGAACTAGATGGCGATTGTATATGTATTACATGATTTCAGTGATGAATGAGGCCGGTGATATTCAGGGATGTTGTGGCCCGAATTTCCTGGCATTTGCCTTACGGTTGAGGGCAAACCCTGAAAAAATCCTCAACCAGGAAATTCAAATCAACCGAGAATCGAACCCGGGCCCTCTGCGTAAGAGACCAGTATGCTGACGTCTACACCACAGAGATTGTCAATTAGGAATTGTTATTCTGTTATACCCTGTATATTTGACATTCAGTAATAGAAAAAAAAATGAAAGGATTTTGTGGAAAACAAATTCAACTTCGGTTGTCATAGAAATGCTTGCGTCACATCCGATGTGAAGGAGCTCATCACTATAAACAAGGGGAGTCTTTGCAAGAGTTCATTATAATAATTGTCATCAATATTGAAATTAGAAACGTATACATAAAAAATTGAAACTCGTATATTATGTAAATTGGTCTTGTGTATTAAAATATCTCAAGATAGAAATGTTGAGTAAGAAATAAGTAAGTAAATAAGATAATATTAGTAATCGTGTTTGTTACCTAGGAAACGTTTAGAAAACAACTGAGCCTTCCTGTACTCAATGTTCAAGGTTTCTAAACTCCTCATAGGTTGCATTATTATCGAGCTTGCTGGCGAGGGATCGACGGGGAAAGGAGAGCGATTCTGACGTCACAAGATAACTGTGCTGTTGCGGTATGCAACAATTCTAACGATAAAAATAAAGAGTTGTCTCTCTTTACCATGCCTAAAGATTTAGAAATTAGAAAAAAAAGTGGGTAATTGCGTGCAAAAGACAGGATAAATTCAATCCTGATGCAAGCAGATTATGCTCTGATCATTTTAAAGATGACGATTTTGTTCCTGATTTTCGAGCAGCTTTAATGAAAATAAAGCCGAAACGACCGACAATGTTAAAGCCTATAGGTAAGTTTAAATAAATCACGTAGGTCTATATAAGTAGTCTATGTTAATACAAGCTTTATATAATTAGATTAGGTTCATCTATATTAACCTACAAATTATTTCATTTCTTTTGTAATCATGCTACTTATATAAAAAATACTACCTACTAATACTACTACTAATACTAACAGTTGCGTACCAAAGGGGTGGAGGGTTAACGACTGATACCAGTGATGTGTTTTCACTATAATTCTCATTATATTGATTTTATATTAACGATTTATGACATTTTGTCATTATGGCATAATCAGTGGGTTAATCATAATAGCCTCCAGTAACAGTTCATTGTTGAGTTATATTGATTATTGTAAATGAACGTATTGTTGACATTTCATTACCGGTACATGCCAGAATGAGGTATTAAAATCAATCAATGTTAGATTTTTTTATAAACATCCATTTAAAACAAAAACACTACCATCTTGGCCCTCTTTAAATTTTAGTACATTATTCTATCTTTTCAAGGTTTAATCATGCCATCACCAGCATGGCTAAGTAGTTTCAATAATACTGAAAAATTCGACAATGAGTTTCATGGCAAGAACACGATTAAAAAGGGGCGGAATATTACAAAAAGAACCAAAGAATATGTGGCAATGTTCGTACATAACGTTCCACGTGAAATTTTATTGTTGATTGTACGGTCAAAACTAGGTTCTTTATACGACTCTAGTATGTGAACACAAGACTGGAAACTAGCAGACGAAAACGGACGGCAGACACTCAGAGCAGACGAATTGTTAAGAAATACAGAAAAATAATGCAATGACAAGTACAGCTTTTATATACAAGGTATAAATATTTTCAACGTATTTATTTTATTCCACTAGCCGTACCCGTGCGCTCCGCTGCACCTGTTAGAAATAAATATAAAGTAATTACGTAATTAAAATAGGACGTTTGATCCAGGGAACATTCGTGTTTGTTAGAAGGATAAATCGTTTAATATGTTACTTAATTGAAATTGTATTTAAATAATTAAATTGCGATCATTTTGGTCCAGAGACCACTCATTTGGAGTAATGACAATTCCTTTAACATGTTTCTTATTAGTTATTACACGCAACTATAGTTTAATGAAGATTGACATATCATTTAGTTTTATTGTGTATACTTTATATTACTTGCTATATGGTTCCATTGAATTATGATAATAACTTAATTTTAACCTTTGTTTTCTACGTCTTCAGTAAATGGCGCTTGGCCCACTATGGTTCTGAACCCTTCAAATAACTTAAATAGTGATACAGCATAAACAGTGATATGTAATTATATTTCTTTCTTTCGAAAATGTAAGAATTTACGATCTCGTATGTACCATTGCCATGGAATGATTAAATGTGTTTTTTTCTTAATACTCAAAAATTTTATATTTTGCACATTGGAATTACTGCAGGAACAACAATGCTACAATCTGAGGCGGCGGTGAAAACGTATTGTATTGTTATTTTAAAAGTATATCAGAATTACCAAATTTTGCATAGAATAAAACTTATTGGAAATCGTTTTTAAAGAAACTTTTGTTATGTAACATTTTTCACAAAAAAAAACAATAATAAGCGAGATATTTCGATTTAATTCAGGCCCCGTTAAATGAAGTATTTTGAATGCCATATAGCCTAAAATCTAAATTACAACAAACTTAACTTATATTTCAATTTTCATCGAAATCCGTTCAGCCATTATCGCGTGAAAAGGTAACAAACAGACAGACAGACATACAAACAAAAATTTCAAAAAAGCGATTTTCGGTCTCAGGATGAATAATTATACATGTTAACTCCAATTATTTTTGCAAAAGGGAAAATTACCAGAAAATTTTCGGTTACATATTTATTATTATGTTATATTATATTATATTATATTATATTATATTATATTATATTATATTATATTATATTATATTATATTGTATAAAAAGTGCGTTGATAACGGATGTACTCCGATAAGAAAGTTTTTAATTTGTTGTGGGGGCTCTTGAATCTGAGGAGGAACAACCTTTACAACAGCGCAACATAATCTGCTTGGCTCATTACCCAATTTTTTTTTGAATTGCATTTATTGCATATATAGTCTATTTTATGTATTTTAACACGATTCAATTGAGCATAGTTAAAATTTGAATTATAAAATAATGGATTGCTAAGCTAACGTACTATTACTGCATACTAAATCAATACACTCTCGTTGTTCATTAATTCTCTGAGATTAAAATGAGTGTGTACATAAATATTATTTTAAGAAATACAGAAAACGAATGTACAAAAAAGCCTATCAAATTGTCTGTGCATAGGAATAGTTTAATAGCTTTCGATTGTTGCTGTCCAAGGCCCCTTTTTCGATTGTTGTTGCCCAAGGCCCCTTATAGACGAAGTCATTTGTTATTTCATTGCACCGTCTTAGATGGCGTTATTTTAATTTTAAAACTCATTTATCTCATTAAATATCAGTCGTATCAAAATTTTTCAAAGAATAAAACTTATCGGAAATCATTTTTAAAGATACTTTTGTTATGTAACATTTTTCACAAAAATCAATAATAAGCGAGATATTTCGATTTATTTAATTCAGGCCAACCTTTTAACCTCCCTTTTAAGTAAAGTATTTTGAATGCCATATAGCCTAAAATCTAAGTTACAACGAACTTAATTTATATTCCAATTTTCATATAAATCGGTTCAGCTATTATCGCGTGAAAAGGTAACAAACATACAGACATACAAACAAAAATTTCAAAAATACGATTTTCGGTTTCAGGGTGGTTAATTATATATGTTAGGACCAATTATTTTTGGAAAATCGAAAATTACCAGATGATACGTACACACTTGGTTTATATTCCTTGTAATCTTTTTATTTGAGGCGATTATGTTTATAATGCACGCTTATCATTGAAAATAAAGGACCAATCAGCATTGACTCTTCACCCGTCATCAGCCAACTAGCTATTTGATTGGCTATTGAAAAACGAGATAACCTATTGAGAGTATAGAAAGAAGCCTTGCTCAATGTTCGCTTGTTTCTAGAAAACTGACTATCGCTGTTGGCCAAGAGATGTGTGTTCAGTCTGAGAATCTCCAACCTATCGGTTTTACGCTAGCTTCATCTCTCTGAGTATGCACAAACGCTGCTCATTTCAGTCGGAGAACAATATTTGGCGACTGCTATTCTGAATTTAAATTATGATAATTGTAATTAACTGGAATACAATGAGGACTAATAGCACTTCCATTTACATCACCCGGGCGATCCATTCGGTCATGCATGTTTAGCAGCAACAATGGCCAATTATACATATTAGCACGATTTATATGACTTCCCTTTTGTGTAATTGTGATCTTGTAATCATAGTGTTTGCTTTCATGAATAATATATAAATTGACTACCGTTCTTGATTTCAAGTTTTATTAGAATATTGTATTTTGATGTTATTGCTAACTAAAGACGATATTAAAAGAACTGTACAAAGGGCTTCAAAACAAAATCCGATACGATTTTATATCGTTTTTCGAGGACTTTAGCAAACATGGCGAGGTGGAAAGCTATTTGCTTGAGATTAATTTAAAAAAAAATAGTTAAAAAAACATGTTCACATTATTATTTAATACTAGCCGTACCCGTGCGCTCCGCTGCACCCGTTAGAAATAAATATAAAGTAATTACATAATTAAAATAGGACGTTTGATCCAGGGAACATTCGTGTTTGATAGAAGGATAAATCGTTTAATATGTTACTTAATTTAAATTGTATTTAAATAATTAAAATGCGATCATTTTGATCCAGAGAGCACTCATTTGGTGCAATGACAATTCCTTTAACCTGTTTCTTAATTTTTATTACATGCAACCATAGTTTAATGAACATTGACATCATTTAGATTTAATGTGTATACTTCATTTTACTTGTTATAGGTTTCCATTGAATTATGGTAATAACGTAATTTTAACCCTTGTTTTCTACGTATTCAGTAAATGGCGCTTGGCCCACTATGGTTCTGAACCCTTCAAATGACTTAAATAAATTATTATATTATATTATATTATATTACATTATATTATATTATATTATATTATATTATATTATATTATATTATATTATATTATATAAAAAGTGTGTTGATAACGGATGTAACTTACATAAACATTATTTTAAGAAATATAGGAAACGAATATACAGAATAGCCTATCAAGTTTTCTATGCATAAGAAGCTATTTTAATCTTACCTGTCCTCAATTCACTCAGAAGTTACTGTAATAACATGATAGCATTATGCCCATCTAGAGAAACTACACTTTCAAATGGTGAAATAATAATTAATTATACAAATCGGTTAATCTATCTTCCGATATTACTTCATACAAACACACAAAAATTCTCTGTAGGCTATCTTTCATAGCTTTCGATTGTTGTTGACCAAGGCCCCTTATAGACAAAGTCATTTGTTTTTTAATTCATTACACCGCCTTAGATGGCAGTTGTTTTAATTTTAAAACTCATTTATCTCATTAAATATCAGTCGCATCAAACTTTTTCAAAGAATAAAACATATCGGAAATGACTTTTAAAGAAACTTTTGTTATGTAACATTTTTCACAAAAATCGATAATAAGAGAGATATTTCGATTTATTTAATTCAGGCCCCCTTATAACCTCCCTTTTAAATAATGTATTTTGAATGACATATAGCCTGAAATCTAAGTTACAACGAACTTAATTTATATTCTAATTTTCATCGAAATCCGTTCAGCCATTATCGCGTGAAAAGGTAACAAACATCCAGACAGACAGACATACATATACAAACAAAAATGTCAAAAAAGCGATTTTCGGTTTCAGGGTGGTTAATTATATATGTTAGGACCAATTATTTTTGGAAAATCGAAAATTACCAGAAAAATTTCGGCTACAGATTTATTATTAGTATAGATGAAATGATTTTAAATTATTCATATACTTTTATTTTACAACATTAATCAGAATACTCCACGAAATTTGTGCGTGTACTAAGTTTAAAGAGAACTGGAACATGGCAAAATCTAAACCCGTGAAGGAATACTACTTCCAAAGGAAATGGGAATATGATTATTTTGTTGTTGAAGACGAAAGAATTGCTTGTTTATTGTGACCCATCAAATTTATTTCCACTCGTCATTTCAATATTAAACTACATTTCAACAAAGTCCATATTAAGAATTATGGTATGCATAAACTTTCGGGTAAGTTCATTATTACGAACTGTATATTGATTATTTATTTATATACTGTTAAATTAAGGACGTCACTCGTTGTGTTCATTTTGCATTGAAATTAATACTGGTTGTTCATTTCAAAGTGTGTCATGACATCACTGTTGTGAGTCAGGGATTTGAAGCGAGTTTCAGCTTTTATGTCAGAGAAATTGCCTATTAATCAAGGCGTTCAATCTGAACTGGAGAACGTGTACGGTATAACTTGAACGTCGTAGCACCAGATGGCGGTCTGTACGGTCTGTGTGCTACCATAACCTCTTTCGAACTGTGTTTTGCGGGGGCAAGTCGTACGCAGGGTATTTGTTATCATCGGTTGCGTACCTCAACATTCCACAATACAAATCAAATGCTCCGTGTCCATGTTGACCGTCGAAGTTAATGTCAATAAATACATAAGTAATCGTCTTAACCCTCTCGCCATATCCCGACAGTGAGAAAAAAACTCACCTCAGTACGTGTTTCCAAACAGTTCACATTCCTGCCACTACCGGCGTTACCGTACGTATCGGTAAGTACTCTTCAGAATGAACGCCGTACTTGCTAGGCAACTTCTCTGGCACATAGGTAATACGCCTCTGCGGAAGTGTAGGAAGATTGAATTCTCTAGGCTCATCGACTAGCCACATGACGTCATACAGCGAGCTATGACACACTTTGAACTGAACACGCAGTGGTGACTTTCAAGGTTCGTTACTTAAATGCTATAAATTTATGTTTCCGTAGGTGATGATAGGAGGAAAGTTTTCGAAAATCTAAAACAGGTTAGGTGCAAAGAAATCTCAAAGAAACTACCGACAGGAAATCTAGCATAATTGTAAATCTTGAAACGAGATAACACATTATAAAAACAATGAATTTATTACAATCCTTTTTGAAAATTACATGCCGCCACTGATGGACCTTTGACGACGAGAGAAAGTAAATAACTCTACGCGGAAGTCGATCATCCCCAATAGAAGTGCAGTGAGGCTGACGTCATATTTCCCCTACTTACGAGTTCTGCAGACCTGATCTAAGCCAACAAAATGTAACCTACGTAACGTTATAAGTCTATGTATGACATTTTAATTGTAGTCAGACAGAAGGGGCATATAGTGTGTTAGTTGGGAGACCGGAAGGACAAAAGACCTTTGGGGAGGCCGAGACGTAGAATGTTATGTTTTATTTAACGATGCTCGCAACTGCAGAGGTTATATCAGCGTCGCCGAATGTGCCGGAATTTTGTCCCGCAGGAGTTCTTTTACTTGCCAGTAAATCTACTGACATGAGCCTGTCGCATTTAAGGACACTTAAATGCCATCGACCTGGCCCGGGATCGAACCCGTAACCTTGGGCATAGAAGGCCATCGCTATATCAACTCGCCAACCAGGTCGACAAGAGACACAGATGGGAGGATAATATTAAAATGGATTTGAGGGAGGTGGGATATGATGATAGAGACTGGATTAATCTTGCTCAGGTTAGGACCAATGGCGGGCTTATGTGAGGGTGGCAATGAACCTGCGGGTTCCTTAAAAGCCATTTGTACGTAAGTAAGTAAGTAAGTAAGTGAGTAAGTAAGTGAGTAAGGATTTGAGGGAGGTGGGATATGATGATAGAGACTGGATTAATCTTGCTCAGGTTAGGGACCAATGGCGGGCTTATGTGAGGGTGGCAATGAACCTGCGGGTTCCTTAAAAGCCATTTGTACGTAAGTAAGTAAGTAAGTAAGTGAGTGAGTAAGTAAGTAAGTAAGTAAGTAAGTGAGTAAGTAAGTAAGTAAATAAGTAAGTAAGTAAATCAGACAAAGTTCATCGTTATAGCCTATATAAAATGATGAATTTAACGAAACTTTCAAAATTTCAGATTATAACATCAATTTTATTTCACCACTAACTACAATATTCTGCCCCGTTTTACTCAATGTCAAAATTACGTCATCTCACCTTATATAAATCGTTAAATAATTAAGTGCATAACACTGAGTGCATAAAATGTATGAAACATATTATGATTTAACAATTTCTAAGTTTTTGGTGGGTTAAAAATGTGTATTTGTATCTTCCTCATTTATAAAATAGAATATTAAATCTTACAGGAATTGTTTGCGTTTGTAAATTTAATAATCTGATTGGCTATGTATTGTATATGTTTAGTAGAGCCATCGATGTAGCTCAGTCGGCAGACTCGCTGGGCTGCTGATCCGGAGCTGCTTTCGGGCTTGGGTTGGATTCCCCTTTGGTCTCATTAAATGGTTTCTTCCTCCGAGGTTTTCCCCAGCCTTGGGACTGAAGCCGTATGGTCTATGGCGAGTCCTCGGCATCACTTCATTTCACCCCTTTGATTTGATTACCTGGTTGGGTTTTTCCGAGGTTTTCCCCAACCAAAAGGCAAATGCCGGGTAATCTTTTGGCGAAGCCTCGGTCCTCACTTCATCATTGTAGAAAATTGCTAAATTGTAAAACTATAAAAATTGTAAAATTTTGTAAAAATTGTAATTGTAATATTGTAAAATTTTGACTTGTTCCACATCTTAAAGCTTCATTGCTCATACGATGAAGAGTAATGGAACGGAGAAAAATTCTCTCCGACACCGGGATTTGAACCAGGGTTTTCAGCTCTACGTGCTGATGCTTTATCCACTAAGCCACACCGGATACCCATCCCGGTGTCAGAAAGAATCATCTCAGTTTAAGTTCCAACTCTTGGGTTCCCTCTAGTGGCCGCCCTCTGCACTACGTCATAGATGTCTATGAACGTAGGACTGAAGTCCACACATGTGCTGAGGTGCACTCGTTATGAGTAAGTAGTTGGCCGGGATCCGACGGAATAAGCGCCGTCTTAAATCACGAAGTGATTTACGCATATCATATACATTATTTTATGCTCGACCATGCCGAAATGTAGTAATTATACACCTGGTAGTAGCTCTTTAATGCACCTCATTAAAGTACACCCATTCATTAAAGTTCTGGTGTTCAGTCAATGACAAGTCACCTTTGCACCGTTATAAAACCGCAAGTATCGATTACTCTCGGATATGAAATCGAAAGACAATTAGCGAAAAGTCACGGAGGCTGGAAATCCAATACTGTCGCAGAAGGTTATGTTCTGTTACTATAATAATTAGCGTTAATTGTAAATAATATTCAAATAAATTCAATTTGTCATCTCGTTTTTCAATTCTAAATCAATTTCCAGGTTATATCAGAGTAATGTTCATCTTATTCTCTATCAAGGTCAATGAAATTCGGCCTCGGAAAAAATCAATACTTTCGCGTCTGCGCACATCTCACAATTCAGGTCAGTTCGCACATAACCATAACATAACCTGGTCCAGCTTAAAAAGTAATTTGAAACTTGCCTATAATGGTAATTAAGACGCTCGTATGAAAATTATGAAACTCGCTTGCGCTCGTTTCAAAAACAAACATACTTGCGTCTTAATTACTACCATTATAGGGACGTTGCATAATGTACTATTAATGTACCGAAGCACATATGATATTTCCATGCAGATATTCTGCGTCATCATATGATGAAAGAGTAATGGAACGGAGAAAAATTCTCTCCGGCACCGGGATTTGAACCCGGGTTTTCAGCTCTACGTGCTGATGCTTTATCCACTAAGCCACACCGGATACCCATTCATTGCTCACGTAAGATCTATGGAATATAATAAATGAATGAATGAATGAATGAATGAATGAATGAATGAATGAATGAATGAATGAATGAATGAATGAATGAATGAACCCTTCTCTTATTAAACAACTATCAACTCTTTGACTGGTCACTGAACGAGAAGAATTCATGGGACACGCGGTATATAAACTTGTTTACTCTTGACGATGCGTGAATCACAGCCAACTGGACTCCTTGGCGGAGGTCTATGTTGAAAGAATAGAACGAACCCTCCCTGCTGAGTGATGGAGGCCTCGAAATGAACCCTGAGTTTTATAGAGCTGCACGGGTCCCTGGGGACGCTGTTACAGGGCCTTCATCACCTGACAGGCTCGCAATGATGGACAGGCTGGGTCCAGTGTTGCCACAATTTGAGAGACCCGGAGCTGTGATCACGATATTGAATTCTGGGGAAGGGCTTACGGACATGCAGTGCTTCTTCGATCTAGTTTCGTTGTATAGTCAAAACCAGGGGGATTTAACTCTTATGATGGAAATTGTGTCTTCACAGAAGATCCTTAGTTTCCCGCATTGGGTCGGAGTGCGCTAGGTGTGTTCCGAAGGGAATGATGGGAACATAGAGAGACGAGAATTTCATGCATAATAAAATCCCAAAATATGCATTCATTCATGCGCTATCAAACTATGAAACATTCACGATCAAGCGAAAAATAAGGTAGGTGTCCCTGATATGGCCATGCTACGGTTTGAGAATTTTTCTAGCCGCCATTTTGAAAAAAAATGTAAACCATTTTTTTTCTTACTCTTTCTGAGTATAATAGACTTTCTTAAAACAATGTCCTTTCCCCATAAAAATAGATTTAATTGTCCAAAAAGTCCCAAATTCCAAAAGTCTACCTAGTGGCCATATCAGGAACATGTGCACATGATATGCCCACCCTTGTTCCATAATCTACAAATCGTGATTGTTTTCAGTTTGATAGCGCAGTTTTGCTAAAATTAAATAATTCTGGTGTAAAATGAATAAACATGACACTTAATAATCTTTTTTATAATTCAAAAGTGTAGTCAAAACAGAGTTTTCCATAAAAAAATTAAGTTATTTTTCTTAAAATACAAACTTTTTGCGTAATCCCAGCTATAAGGCATGTTAATTTGTCAGGTGAAAAAATGAAAGTGAAATGAACTTGATATGGCCATGGTGCATTTGATATGGCCATATCAGGAGCAGGTAAGCTTTCACGAAAATCGTTTGATTATGAACAACTCGTAAAAGATACGCTATCAACGACAACACCAATCAACAGAACATTAAAAACGGAATGGAGTACGATGGTTTTCATGAAACAAGTATTTGAAAAACATGCATAAAACAAAGGAGACTTACCAGAGAAAAATAAGAAGAGGTCACATGAAAACCGCAAAACAGGCAACTGACGCTATATTGCTCATCCTGACTGGATGGAAAACGATCAAGTGACTTACCAGGATGCCCTTTCATTGGATGCTGCTGCAATTTAGCGGATTTTTTGGTTAACTAATTCACAATAGGGGGGGGTGGGCATATCAGGAACATGGCCATAACAGGAGCACCCACCTTACATTAAAATATGCACTTTCATTTTTTTTTTTTTCCCAAATTTCTTATTCCACTTCACTTTTTTCTTGCACAGTTATTAGTAGACCTCGGATTTTAGGCTAAATGCCTATTTTTGTTTGTAGGACTAAACTAAAATTTCTTAAAAGATTTAGGCACAGCTAACAGGAATAACATTTTGGAAATATTCAACATTTTTTTCCTCCATTACTATACCTTGTACAACAATGAAAATTAGTATGTGTAAAACACTGTCATTCTGCTATATGAAAAAAAATATTTTTACGATTTAAAAAAAATTATTTCCCACATAACTAAAAAACTATCCAACATTCTGTGTTGAAATGTTTTGTGTGTATTTATGCATGTCATATCTACAATATAATGCAAGATCTCTTCTCTACTTTTGATAGATTGTCTGATAAAAAATAAATTCATTTTAAAAATGGTCAAATATGAGCATTTTCCATTAGGCAAATTAGAAAAAAATATTATTTATTGGGGAATGTAGTAGAAAGAGCATGATATTGTAAACATGAGTTTCAGCAATAAAATAAAAGAGAGAGAACATGAAAAAGTTAACAAGTTTATGAGTTATGAAGGAAATGCTTCATCACTGCACAGTGAACTGCCAACATTTTGAATTTTGAAAAAAAAAAAAATATATATATAATTTTGGTAATCGTAAAAATATTCTTTCATACAGCAAAATAACAGTGTTTTACACGTACCAATTTTCATTATTGTACAAGATACAGTAATGGAGGAAAAATATGTTGAATATTTCCAAAAATTTTACTGTTGTAAGCTGTACCTAACCCCTTAAATATCTTTATGTTTGACATGAAGTATGAACGTTTGATAGAAGTTTCATTGTGCCTAAAATGTCTATTTTGCCCATTATGACCTATTTTAATATTTTAGCGCCTAAAAGTGCCTATTTCATATATATACACACATACTTTTTTTGCTGCAATACAATAATAATAATACATTTTGAATATCACATCACAGACCTTTCAAATACTTTGGTTGTAGGAAGAAAGAAAGTCCTTCCTTTTTCTCTTTCTGATCAGTTTCAGCATCATTCTCTCTTCACCCACTCTTTCCAACACAACTTCATTTCTTATACTGCCTGTCCATTTCACACGCTCCATCCATCTCCATATCCACATTTCTAATACTTCTATTCGCTTCTCTTCACTTCGTCGTAATGTCCATGTTTCTACCCCTACAATGCCACACTCCACACAAAGCACTTCACTAGTCTCTTCCTTAGTTCTTTAACCAGAATTCCGCAGAAGACGCTCCTTTTCCATTATAAATAAAATTTTCCTTTGCCATTGTTATCCTTCTTATGACTAGACTTTAGATTTTAGGCAAAAACCTATTTTAATCCTTGAAAGATAAGTTCATAAAAGCTTGCAAGTACACGTTTCGTATAATTATAGGCCTAAAATTTATATTTTAATAGCACCTAAAATTGCCTATTTTGACCTATTAAGTATGTTTTATATCTAATACGTCAAAACACCTATTCTTATTTCGAGAATTTGTATTTTAAATTTGGTTCTGTTGGAAATAAAGTACGGAATAAACTGGAACAAAATTTGCAGGGAAATGTAGGCCTGAAGGACTGCGTACTGCTTTTGATATCCTAGCAGGGAAGACCACGGATTTACAATGTAACATTCCTGTCTAACTAGTTTCAAAATTCAAATAAGCTCCTGTTACTTCAGTGGATGTGGAGCGTTCATTTTCAGCATACAAATTTGTGTTGAGTGACAGAAGGCATTGCTTTTTAGTTGAAAATTTAGAAAAACGCTGATCATGGACATTAACGGACAAGGCTAGGTAAAAATATATTATATTTGACTTATATGTGTACTAAATTTATGTCTAAAACTTATTTTTCACGTTTAATTGTCTAGTTTATGTATAACTAGTTAGATATTTGTTGTTCTTGTACTTTTAGTAGTAGTCGTGGTAACTCACTTACTTACTTACTTACTTACTTACTTACTTACTTACTTACTTACTTACTTACTTACTTACTTACTTACTTACTGGCTTTTAAGGAACCCGGAGGTTCATTGCCGCCCTCACATAGGCCCTCTATTGGTCCCTATCCTGAGCAAGATTAATCCAGTCTCTATCATTATATCTCACCTCCCTCAACTCCATTTTAAATCGAGGAGACGGCCTCGAGATATGGAGGGTAGCTGTGAATATATTGAATAAGCAGTAGAGGACAGCTTGGGGGTTGGGCGAAGGGCTAAAAACCTATCACCGTAAAAAACAGCTTGTTACGAAACCTTCAAATAAGCCTCGGTTGTAACGGTATATAAAATTATTAAATTCTAGAAGAAAATTCCTGATGCTTTGGAACATGTTTTTGAAGAAAACATTATTTTTTGTTAGAGTCTATTTTCAATTCTTTAGAGACTATTTTCTACACTTTTAAGCCTATTTTAGGCACCTAAAATTACATTTTAACGACCTAAAAATTCGTACCCTAGTTATGACTTCCTTAGAATATATGTTTAAACATTTAAGTTACAGGAAATGAGCGACAAACTTTCCGAAGGAGGGCGAACTGAATCGAAACATTTTCACATTTTTGGTGATAACTCGAAAAAGTATTCGAGATTTTTTTATCACTAAATTATAGATCAAAGTCTTAATAATACAGAAAATTAAAATAATAATAATAACAATTTGTTACCCTCGAATTTGTACATGGCCCCTGAAGTAATTTTAGGTTCATTTATAGCCACTTTAACTACGAGGTCATATCACGTCTGTCTGTTTGGAATACTACAGCAATGATACATCACGGTTTACATTTTGTTGTGAGAAATTAGGGAAAAAATCTCTAGACTTCATTGTAATATTAATAAAAACTGTGATCAGAATAACAACCAAAGTAATCCTGTAAATTCTGTAGCATAAAATAAAGTTTAAATCTGCCGTAATGATTGTGTCACAACTTTTGGGTATTCCTGTGAAGTCGTAAGCCGAGTTCTTATTACGATCCGATTATGCTTGTGTGACTGGAGTTGTACTCATGGCGCGTCACGGACTGCTTTTCAATAAGCCCCTGAAAGTAGAATCTGAATAAGCGTCCCATTATTCACACCTCCGAGCGCACAAAAACTTATTCAAAACTATTTCGTAGGCACTCTATAATATTTTCATCCAGAAGTGCTTGAACAAGTGACGATCAAAATCTCTCTTAATTTGTGCATGAAGTAGTCTCCTAGCAACGCATTAGTATTGAAATAGATGTTTTTGCACGATGGTGTTTTTCGCTGTATTTACAGCTATTGCTGTTAGGCCTTGAAAGTTAAAATTCCCACACAGATATTTGTTGCTAGGGAAATCATTCTTCATACTGAAACAGGCTCATTAGCGTGCACTTATTGTTACTTAATTACCATTACAGTGTAGTTTTGCGAAGGTTTTGGAATAATATTGCTCATTTGCAATTTTAAAAATATGATCGTGGAAAAAATGTTACAAAATGCGCGTTTATGAAGTGCATTACAAAATCTCGGAAATTAAAAAACTTGCCCTGCTCATTAGTTAAATCAATAAATTACAAACCATATACAACACACAATAGAAACAGGAACTCAACAACAGTAACAAAGGCCTTCTGCTATACCCACGGATCCTAAGCATGCGTTATGGAGTGGTAAGAATAAACATGAGTATATAGTATATACTGGACTTCTTTTTAGTAAATGCCCTTGTTAGTAAGAATAAAAACATCTGAGTATCTAAGATGAAAGAGTAATGGAACGGAGAAAAATTCTCTCCGGCGCCGGGATTTGAACCCGGGTTTTCAGCTCTACGTGCTGATGCTTTATCTACTAAGCCACACCGGATACAACCCCGACGTCGGACAGAACTGTCTCTGATTGAGTTCCAACTCTTGGGTTCCCTCTAGTGGCCGCCCTCTGCACTACGTCATAGATGTCTATGAACATAGGACCGAAGTCCACACATGTGCTGAGGTGCACTCGTTATGAGTGACTAGTTGGCCGGGATCCGACGGAATAAGCGCCGTCTTAAAGCTCTTCGTGATTTACGCATATCATATATTATTTCAATGTACCGAAGTACATATGATATTTCCATGCAGATATTCTGCGTCATCATACGATGAAAGAGTAATGGAACGGAGAAAAATTCATAGACATCTATGACGTAGTGCAGAGGGCGGCCACTAGAGGGAACCCAAGAGTTGGAACTCAATCAGAGACAGTTCTGTCCGACGTCGGGGTTGTATCCGGTGCGGCTTAGTGGATAAAGCATCAGCACGTAGAGCTGAAAACCCGGGTTCAAATCCCGGCGCCGGAGAGAATTTTTCTCCGTTCCATTACTCTAACATCGTATGATGACGCAGAATATCTGCATGGAAATATCATATGTACTTCGGTACATTGAAATAATATCTGAGTATCTACTCATTTTTGATTACATACTCATAACATGGAAGCATAGTAGAATATACTCAAGTGTCCATCTTGTACAGAATATATACTCATGCTTGATAAGAATAAAAGCTAGTATATTCTCATTTTTTATAAGTTCGTTCTCATGTTATTCTGAGTATGGTTAGTAGCAGGCTCAATTGTATTTGTTGATTTGTGTCCAGTTTAAAGTTAAATAATAAAAATAGCAGAATTTATGAACGATGTAGTGCCTCTTAGAAAAATATAGAAGCCTTTAACGCTTCACAAAAGTGAATGTGAAATCGTTTGAACACGTATTTGTTATTCATAAAAAAACATGACCTATAAAAAATGAATGACTATAAAATTATGTTAGATTGTATTGTTAAATATAATTAACAATTACAGTTTATTTCGTAAAATTTGAATTGCAAAATGCAATTACTTGTAACTTAAAAATTTTATATATATCTACACCTGTGGAGTAACGGTTAGCGCGTCTGGTCGCGAAACCAGGTAGCCCGGGTTCGATTCCCGGTTGGGACAAGTGACCTGGTTCTGGTTTTTTCCGAGGTTTTCCCTCAACCCAATATGAGCAAATGCTGTGTAACTATCGGTGCTGGAGCCCGGAGTCATTTCACCGGCATTATCACCTTCATCTCATTCAGACGCTAAATAACCTATTTAAAAAAATACTTATCTATACTATATAACTCCTCCATAATAAGAAAAAAAAAACAATTAGCATACCTGAAATTCTAGAAATGGATTGTAATCTCTATCTAACATCCCGTAATGACAACTTCCCAATATTATTTTATTGTTTCCTGCTTTATTAACGTCACATATCTGATTCACTTTCTCTTTCATGATTATTTATTTGTTTACTTATTTACTTATTTATTTACTTCTTTACTTATTTATTTATTTACTTATTATTTACTTATTTACTTATTTATTTATTTACTTATTTAATTACTTATTTATTTACTTATTTACTTACTTATTTATTTACTTATTTAATTATTTATTTATGAATTTATTTACTAATTGACTTATTTACTTATTTATATACTTATTTACTTATTTATTTATGTACTTATTTACCTATTTATTTAAGTACTTATTTATTTATTTACTTACTTATTTATTTATTTACTTATTTACTTACTTATTTATTCATTTATTTATTTACTTATTTACTTTTTTATTTATATACTTTTTACTAATTTACTTATTTATTTAATTATTTATTTATTTACTTACTTACTTATTTACTTATTTATTTACTTATTTATTTAGTTAATTATTTATTTATTTACTTAATTACTTATTTATTTACTTACTTGCATACTTACTTATTTACTTACTTATTTATTCATTTATTTATTTACTTATTTACTATTTTATTTATTTATTTACTTATTAAATTATTAATTAATTAAATAATTAATTAATTTATTTATTTATTTATTTATCCATTATCAAAATTAACAAAAATCAAAACACAAACCACTATAGCGTGCCGATAGCTTGTGAAAGTATATAAAAAAACTGAGCATCGTGGTGCAATGTGATCAAAGAGGATAGGTAACACAAGTAGCCTATATACTAACTTTTAAATGATCAAGAAGGCTCTAGAGATGACTATACAGGGTGTTTAAAAAATACGGGGCATAATTTCAGGTATGTATTTCCCACATGTAGACAATCAAAATAGTTCATTACAACATGTGTCCGGAAATGCTTCATTTCCGAGTTATGGCCTTCACAACATTGAAATTCACCGGAACGTTTTTCTTTCCGCAGGTCGTTGCCGTCAAAGGAGACATTAAGAGGGCACTCTGACAGTTCATTCCGAGGCGAAGGTTACATTCAGTGTTGTGTAGGCGTTAGACTGTGCGACATGTATTCAAATCAAGAGCTGGCAGAGATACACTTCATGTACGGTAAGGCGGACGGCAATGCTGCGCTGGCTCGTCGTTTGTACCAGGAGAGGTACCCACAGCGACAATGTCCAGATCGGAAGACATTTGTACGTCTCCATTACCGTCTGTGCGAGTATGGAAAATTTAACTCTCCTGGTTTGGGAAGGGGACGACCAAGATCTACAACTCCAGAAGTACAGGAGGAGATTCTGGAAGCTGTGAACATGACTCCTTCTATCAGCACACGAAGGGTAGCGTTGCAAGTCAATGTTCCTCATACGACTGTCTGGAGACTGTTGAAAGAGTATCAATTGTATCCTTATCATTTGCAACGTGTCACCAGCAGATTACCCTGCACGAGTTAGGTTCTGTCAGTGGTTCTTGCAGCAGTGTGGTGTAAATCCGAACTTTCCTTATTTACAGATGAAGCACAGTTCACACGAGATGGCATAACAAATTTTTACAATCAGCATGTAGGGGCGTATGAAAACTCACGTGCAACTGTTCCATCTCATCACCAGGTGCGGTTCTCCCTCAACATGTGGGCCGGTATCATTGATGATCGATTAGTTGGACCCCATGTACTTGTAAACAGACTTACGGGGCAGGCGTACACAAACTTCCTGGAAAACACCATACCCCATGTTTTAGAAGACACTCCACTGATCAATCGTCAATACATTCACTTCTTGCATGATGGCGCTCCTGCACACTTCAGCCGTACGGTTCGCCGGTACTTGGATCGAAGGTTTCCTGATCGATGGATGGGTAGAGGTGGCCCAATTGCTTGGCCTCCACGCTCACCTGATCTGAACCCTATCAATTTCCACTTGTTGGACCATTTAAAATCATTGGGTTATTCGTCTCCGGTGCCTGATTTGAAATCCCTTCGGAATCGAATTGTGGCATGTTCTGAGGACATACGCAATACTCCTGGAGTTTGGGATCGTGTTCGCAGGTCAATGAGACATCGATGTGAGGTCTGTATTCAAGCAGGAGGTGGACATTTTGAACATCTTCTGTAATGACAACGACCTGCGGAAAGAAAAACGTTCCGGTTAATTTCAATGTTGTGAAGGCCATAACTCGGAAATGAAGCATTTCCGGACACATGTTGTAATGAACTATTTTGATTGTCTACATGTGGGAAATACATACCTGAAATTATGCCCCGTATTTTTGAAACACCCTGTATATTCGCGTTAAGTAGAGTAGTGATGATATTAACTATTTCCCTAACTTGACCTTTACGAAATGTGCCTTAACACTAATAGTAAACTGTGTTTCTAACCAGAGTGTCTCGGGGTTTAACAACAAATGCGACATTAAAAACCTCCTCTTCCTCGAATTAGAGTTCGTAATTCTTCACTCGCAGTTCGACAGCCAAGGAAATCACGTACGAGCTGCACTCTGTATCCCCCAGGTAAAAATCTAATCTAATCGGCAGACCGGGCCGTGACCACGCAAGGCCTCCTGCACGTCGGATCCAATTTTCTGCTCTACCTCGTCAGGAGCATCCCACATGCCAATAGCCCAGACTTCGCTAACGAAGTACAACTCGATCTGCACCCACCCAACTACATCCGCGGCTAATTTCTTCAGCATAACAAAATGCCCACTTATTAGAATGCCATCAGGAGCGCCGCCTTTACACTACGAAGGAGGTTTCAACTTAAATTCCGACAAATACATATTATGAAGTTTATTTATGGTGCATAGGAACAGAGAAAGAATTCTGTCTTTATTGCTGACTGTCAACACTTCAAAACCGTCATAAATAAATCACCATGACTATCGTCTATGTTGTAATAATAATATTTACTTACTGGCTTTTAAGGAACCCGGAGGTTCATTGCCGCCCTCACATAAGCCCGCCATCGGTCCCTATCCTGAGCAAGATCAATCCAGTGTCTATCATCATATCCCACCTCTCTCAAATCCATTTTAATTTTATCCTCACATCTACGTCTCGGCCTCCCTAAAGGTATTTTCCCCTTCGGTCTCCCAACTAACGCTCTATATGCATTTCTGCATTCGCCCATACGTGCTACATGCCCTGCCCATCTCAAACGTCTGGATTTAATGTTCCTAATTATGTCAGATGAAGAATACAATGCGTACAGTTCTACGTTGTGTAACTTTCTCCATTCTCCTGTAACTTCATCCCTCTTAGCCCCAAATATTTTCCTAAGCACCTTAGTCTCAAACACCCTTAACCTATTTTCCTCTTTCAAAGTGAGAGTCCAAGTTTGACAACCCCTAACAGTAATAATAATAATAATAATAATAATAATAATAACTGTACTAGAACAATAGAAGGAGTCCATAATTGTACCTTTCTTTAAAAAGGGGGACAAGACTAACTGTAGTAATTTTCGAGGAATATCACTTTTGTTGACGTTGTACAAAATTTTGTCCAGTATTCCTTTCAGAAGATTAACTCCATATATAGATGAAATTATTGGGGATCATCAGTGCGGTTTCAGGCCTAACAGATCGACTGTTGATCAGATTTTTTCTATTCGACAAATACTGGGGGAAAAAAATTGGAGTATAAAGGTACAGTACATCAGTTATTCATAGATTTCAAAAAGGCATATGACTCGGTTAAGAGAGAAGTGTTATATGATATTCTTATTGAATTTGGTATTTCCAAGAAAAAAGTTCGATTAATTAAAATGTGTCTTAGTGAAACTTACAGCAGAGTCCGTATAGGTCAGTTTCTATCTGATGCTTTTTCCAATTCACTGCGGGCTAAAGCAGGGAGATGCACTATCACCATTACTTTTTAAGTTCGCTCTAGAATATACCATTAGGAAAGTCCAGGATAACAGAGAGGGTTTGAAATTGAACGGGTTACATCAGCTTCTTGTCTATGCGGATGATGTCAATATGTTAGGAGAAAATCGAGAAATGACTAGGGAAAGCACGGAAATTTTATTCGAAGCAAGTAAAGAGATAGGTTTTGAAGAAAATTCCGAAAAGACAAAGTATATGATTGTGTCTCGTGACCAGAATATTGTGCGTAATGGAAATAAAAAATTTGAAATTTATCCTTTGAAGACGTGGAAAAATTTAAATATCTTGGAGTAACAGTAACAAATATAAATGACACTCGGGAGGAATTTAAACACAGAATAAATATGGGAAATGCCTGTTATTATTCGGTTGAGAAGCTTTTATCATCCAGTCTGCTGTCAGAAAGCCTGAAAGTTAGAATTTATAAAACAGTTATATTACCGGTTGTTCTGTATGGTTGTGAAACTTGGACTCTCACTTTGAGAGTGGAACAGTGATTAAGGATGTTTGAGCATAAGGTTCTTAGAAAAATATTTGGGGCTAAGAGGGATGAAGTTACAGGAGAATGGAAAGTTACACAACGCAGAACTGCACGCATTGCATTCATCACCTGACATAATTAGAAACATTAAATCCAGACGTTTGAGATGGGCAGGGCATGTAGCACGTATGGGCGAATGCAGAAATACATATAAAGTGTTAGTTGGGAGGCCGGAGGGAAAAAGACCTTTGGAGAGGCTGAGACATAGATGGGAGGATAATATTAAAATGAATTTGAGGGAGGTGGGATATGATGGTAGAGACTGGATTATTCTTGCTTAGGATAGGGACCGATGGCGGGCTTATGTGAGGGCGGAAATGAACCTCCGGGTTCCTTAAAAGCCAGTAAGTAAGTAAGTGTTTAGGTGTTTATAATTTTATGTTTGATGTAAGTTTATTTTAAATAAATTAAAAATTAGAAACAAAATCGAGATCTAAACAAATAAATAAATAATTATATTCCGAAACGAATATAGATCTCAAAGCACAGTTTTCGCCTATTACCTCATTTTTACATATCAATAGCAATAAAGTACTACCCAATGATGATAACATTCTAGGGTTAAAAGTGAAACTTGGAGGAATTTTTGACGCCAGTGAGGAACATAATCAGAGTCATTTAGAAGCGAATTGAAGGACAATTATCAGCACTTCCTTCTCCGTGGGGTTAATGCCTTAATTCAACATGCATCCGCTGCAGTCTGCTCACAGTTGTTCAATTTATCTCTTCTGCTCGACCTGTGCAGAGCCTGCACGCGCAGCCGGGATCCTTTCGTACCTTCATCTCCACTGTGGCGTTACAGATGAGGGTCGCCCGCACCCCGGACCTCTCGTGTCTTCTCAAGCGAGAGAGTGAACGGTGACATCTCAACTGCCTAATCCCAATCGTTTAAAATTTCATTTCTATATGTTTGACATCCCTGACCAGGATGTTACTGATTTATCCTTATCACTGTGGCACACTTATTCTACAATTATAATTCGCCTCTGCAATGCGGTAAGTGTTTCTATTTAGGGCTGCTTTCACCACTACCATACGTAGGGTAAGGAAAGGCATTTAAGTGATATAGGTATAGGTTATTTATTTATTACTTATTTACTTACTTACTTATTTATTTACTTATATGCCTATTTCTTTATTTATCTACTTATTTATTTATTTACTTATTGAATCACTTATTTATTTATATACTTACTAATTTATTTATTTATTGAATCACTTATTTATTTACTTATTTATTTATTTATATACTTACTAATTTATTTATTTATATACTTACTAATTTATTTATTTATTGAATCACTTATTTATTTACTTATTTATTTATTTATATACTTACTAATTTATTTATTTATGTACTTATTTACTTATTTATTTAATTATTTATTTATTTACTTGTTTACTTACTTAATTATTTATTTATTTACTAATTTACTTAGTTATTTATTTACTTATTGAATCACTTATTTATTTATTTACCTATTTACTTATTTATTTATTTAATAATTTACTTATTTATTTCTTTATTTATTTGTTTATTATTTACTTACTTATTTACTTATTTATTTATTTACTAATTTACTTATTTATTTACTTATTTACTTACTTATTTACTTATTTATTTACTTATTTCTTTCTTTACTTATTGAATCACTTATTTATTTATATACTTAATAATTTATTTATTTATTGAATCACTTATTTATTTACTTATTTATTTATTTATTTATATACTTACTAATTTATTTATTTATGTACTTATTTACTTATTTATTTAATTATTTATTTATTTACTTGTTTACTTACTTAATTATTTATTTATTTACGTATTTACTTATTTATTTCTTTATTTACTTATTTATTTAATTATTTACTTACTTACTCATTTATTTACTTATTTACTTACTTATTTTCTTATTTATTTATTTAATAATTTACTTATTTATTTATTTATTTACTTATTTATTTATTTACCTATTTCTTTATTTATTTGTTTACTTATTTACTTACTTATTTATTTACTTATTTACTTACTTAATTATTTATTTATTTACTAATTTACTTAGTTATGTATTTACTTATTGAAGCACTTATTTATTTATTTACCTATTTACTTATTTATTTAATAATTTACTTATTTATTTATTTACTTATTTCTTTATTTATTTGTTTATTATTTACTAACTTATTTACTTATTTATTTATTTACTAATTTACTTATTTATTTACTTATTTACTTATTTATTTACTTATTTATTTATTTACTTATTTATTTGTTTTCTTATTTACTTACTTATTTATTTATATATTATCAAAATTTACAAAAATCAAAACACAAACCACTATAGCATGCCGATAGCATGTGAAAGTCTAAAGCAAAAGCTTTTCCAAAGCTTTCAAGAACATGTCTACTGTAGGAAATAGTTCTAAGCAACTGCTAGTAACATGGTATTGTTTCACGGATGGCGAAACATGATTGATTCCATCTTAGTTTGATTGTGCTGGCCATGACAGAAAGCTGTATTGAGACTAGTGAAGTTCTTTATATGGGGTGTGTGGCATTGTATGGGGGCAGAAACAGGGACATTACTGAGAAGTGAAGAGAAGCGACTAGAAGCATTTGAAATGTGGATATGGAGAAGAATGGAGCATGAGAAATGGACAGACAGAATAAGAAACGAAACTGTGTTGGAAAGAGTGGGTGAAGAAAAATTATGCTGAAACTGATCATAAAGAAAAAAAGGAATTAATTGAATAAATGGCGATCTTACTCGTATTAATTATGTAAGCATGTGTGGCTTACAGCTGTTTCGGTGTTATTTGACACCATCCTCAGAACCTACTAGATCTCGGCGCTATCTCTACTTCGCTGCCTGTTGTGTGGGTGCGTTCGTGTGATGAAGAGTTGTGTCAAATAGTGTGTGTTCTGAAATTGATCTGTGTGTTGAGAATTTGATTAGGGTGTGTTTTAGTGTGTCTGTATATTTCATATTGTTCTAGTGTGTTGAGTTTTTGATTTTTGGGTTGTATGTATAAGATTTCCATGTCTGTATTTATGTTATTGTATGTGTGGTTAGCATTAGTTATGTGTTTGGCATATGTAGATGTATTGTGTCCTCTGGTTATTGCTTTAATGTGTTCTTTGTATCGAGTTTGGAATGATCTGCCTGTCTGTCCAATGTAGAAACTGTCGAAATTATTACATGTGAGTTTGTATTCGCCTGTGTGGTTGTATTTATTTGTTTTTGTTGTTTGTGTGTTGAGATGCCTTTGTAGTGTCTTTTCTGTTCTGTATGCTATGTTGTATTTCTGTTTTCTGAATGAGGATGCGATCTTGTGTGTGTTTTTGTTTTCGTATGTTAGTATGATGTATTTCTTGTGTTCTTGTGTTTGTGTTGTGATTTGTGTGTTTTTGTGTTTGTTGAGTTTTTGTTTTGTCTTCCTTATGATGTTGTCTATTATGTTTGGGTTGTAACCATTTTCTTGTGCTATGTATTTGATTGTGTTCACTTCTTCATTGTAGTGTTGTTGGCTCAGATAGCGCCGAGATCTAGTAGGCTCTGAGGATGGTATCAAGTAACACCGAAACAGCTGTAAGCCACACATGCTTACATAATTAACACGAGTAAGATCGCCATTTAATCATTTAACTATATTCAAGTGTTAACAGTAGTGTACGAAAGATTCAACATGGAAAAAAAGGAATTTGTTGGGTCACTGGCTGAGAAGAAACTGCCTACTGAAGGATGCACTGCCAGTAATAGTGAACGGGGGAAAGTTCGGGGCAGAAGAAGGTGTCTGATGATAGATAATATTAAGATATATGGGTCATATGCGGAAACTAAGAGGAAGGCAAAAAGTAGGAAATATTGAAGAATGCTGGGTTTGTACTGAAATACCTGTCCTTGGGTGGAGAAGTTGTAATGAATATGTGTTACAAGTGATTTCATTTTTTTTTTCGTGGATTTACTGTTCTCGTTCTAGGGATTTAGCTTCACAAAATAATAGACATTTTTAACACTTGTGTCATAAGTAACTATTTCATTGCTACGAAATATTAATCTGTTTGTTTAGGCATGTGGACCTGCCAATGAACGCCTGCAAGTAGATTACATTCACCACACGCACGAGTCAGAAATTGCCTCACAATCAAGGGGCTGATATTTTAATATCACGCCTAGTGAGTTTATGTGTGGGGTATAAAAGATACAACAAACATCTGATAGTTGCGTGAGGCTTGTAGTCTATCCTCAAGGGAATGAGGAATAGAATTTCCACTGAACGCACCATCATGTCAAGTTCTCTGACATTGAAATAAGGATATAAAAGTGATAGCACATAAATTATATTTTCATATTCTGGTCACAAAGAGCAAAGGCCTTAGTTGAAATAGGAATATAATTGAAAGCATGGATGTCCCAGGCATAAATATAGTGAAATTATAGGAAAAAAAAAAGACTCTCAAAAATTATTTTTATTACTTTTCAAAGAAACCTGTTGCCATAGTAACGTAATGAAGAAAGGGAGCCTGTATTTCCTCGATATACGGGTCACACAGATAATCTAACTTCACGTATTATTTACTTAAGCATATTTCAGTATAATTTTGATGTTGCGATTTTAGTTATGCCTATGGCTTGAAATCTATTTTATACTAAATTATAGTTGTGTAGTTTCAATCTACAACTTACTTACTTACTTACTGGCTTTTAAGGAACCCGGAAGTTCATTGCCGCCCTCACATAAGCCCGCCATTGGTCCCTATTCTGAGCAAGATTAATCCAGTCTCTACCATTAAATCCATTTTGATATTATCTTCCCACCTACGTCTCGGCCTCCCCAAAGGTCTTTTTCCCTCCGGCCTCCCAACTAACACTCTATATGCGTTTCTGGATTCTCCCATACGTGCTACATGTCCTGCCCATCTCAAACGCCTCGATTTTATGTTCCTAATTATGTCGGGTGAAGTATACAATGCGTGCAGCTCTGCGTTGTGTAACTTCCTCCATTCTCCTGTAACTTCATCCATCTTAGTCCCAAATATTTTCCTAAGAACCTTATTCTCAAACATCCTTAATCTCTGTTCCTCTCTCAAAGTGAGAGTCCAAGTTTCACAATCATACAGAACAACCGGTAATATAAATGTTTTATAAATTCTAACTTTCAAATTTTTTGACAGAAGACTGGATGACAAAAGCTTCTGAACCGAATAATAACAGGTATTTCCCATATTAATCTGCGTTTAATTTCCTCCCGAGTATCATTTATATTTGTTACTGTTGCCCCAAGATATTTGAATTTTTCCACCTCTTCGAAGGATAAATCTCCAATTTTTATAGTTCCATTTCGTACAATATTCTGGTCACGAGACATAATCATATACTTTGTCTTTTCGGGATTTACTTCAAACCCTATCGCTTTACTTGCTACAACTAGAATTTCCGCGTTTTCCCTAATCGTTTATGGATTTTCTCCTAACATATTCACGTCATCCGCATAGACAAGCAGCTGATGTATCCCGTTCAATTCCAAACCCTGCCTGTTATCCTGAACTTTCCTAATGGCATATTCTAGAGCGAAGTTAAAAAGTAAAGGTGATAGTGCATCTCCCTGCTTTAGCCCGCAGTGAATTGGAAAAGCGTCAGATAGTACCTGGCCTATACGGACTCTGCTGTATGTTTGACTAAGACACATTTTAATTAATCGAACTAGTTTCTTGGGAATACCAAATTCAATAAGAATATTATATAAAACTTCTCTCTTAACCGAGTCATACGCCTTTTTAAAATCTATGAATAACTGATGTACTGTACCCTTATACTCCCAATCTACAACTTATCAATCTTTATTAATACAGAATTAATTTTCTGTCTTATTACATTACAAAGTTATATTTCCATAAATATTTTCGACTTATTTGAAAATTATCTTCAGATGGAGAACACAATAAATTGCACATTGAACACGGATGATGTACAGTGGGAGAACATTTGTGCATATTATAAAATTGAACATGTATAAAAACATTATAAAATATAATATGTGAATACTCGAGTGGTTCTGAGTCATTTTAGCTTGTTATAATTAACATTTAATAAAAGTTGCCATATGTTAAAATTAAACTTATAATGATAACCACACAGTTTGCGTCGTCTTGTTGAAATATATAATCTTCATTCAGCCATAAACCAGTATTTCATCATGTTCATGTTACTGTGTGTACGCTAACAGAAAACCACAATTTCAAGTCACACAGAGTTTATGTGCACTCGATGTGGGTTTCTGGCGTCTTGGCAGCCCACTCGAGTTATGTGGACAAAAAAAAATTGAAACGGTATCGGGTGAAGTTCCTGGGTAGCTCATTCGATAGAGCGTTGATGCGCTAGCCAAAGGCCCCGGGATCGCTACCCGGCCTCAGGTATTAATTGAGAAGGTATCGGGTGAAGTCCCAGGGTAGCTCATTCGGTAGAGCGTTGATGCACTAGCCAAAGGCCCCGGGATCGAAACCCGGCCCCAGGTATTGAGACAGTATCGGGTGAAGTTCCTGGGTAGCTCATTCGGTAGAGCGTTGATGCGCTAGCCAAAGGCCCCGGGATCGATACCCGGCCCCGGAACAAATTTTCCCTTGAATTTATTCAAGTCTACTTCACAGAGAGCTTTACCTGAAAGCTAGATTTGCATAGTTTACCTATAAGTTTGCTCTTCCTGTCTTCAAAACAAATATTTATGTTCTTAAAGACATTATTTCTTGAAAATGTACATCCCTTTCATTGTTAAACAATGTTTGAACTTAAATCGTACTTCCCTTTCAAAGATATTTGAGGATCTTTGCAGTCTCTGTAAAGACATTATCGATACACTGCTAAGTTTTGGACAGAATGACAATCTGGTATTTCTTATCCGTTTTTGAGGTCGAACCCATGACCTATATGTCAAAGACCATGAGCTCAAAGTCTGATTAAACGGCGTATTGATTAGCGACCGTCAGTCGAGGATCGGTTTGCAAAATAATTTGGAAGGGATTGAGCAGTATAGCACGCCGCTGGTGCACTGAATTTTAGGGCGTGAAGGGCTAGAGTAAAGAAAGGTTTTGATGCCCGGGAGATGAGATGAATGTGGGCAGCGCTACCTTCAGCAACGGCTGGCGACAAAGGAGCATTTCTTTCGGTAGGGGGTCACTTTCCTTCCACTCCGTCACTCTGTCAAAGGGGAGTGGCAGTGCCTCGCAATGCTGCCAACCTTACCTTCTGAACAACTGACTACCGACAAAGGATTCATTAATATTCCTCATGTTATGAAGAATATTCTTTACACAAATTAAATACATACAGAAACTTGAGTTCTAGTCTGGTTTTCGAAAGAAAAAAAATATCTTGAAATGTATGCAGCAGGCCTGGGCACTAATAACTCAATCGAGTGACTGCATAATACCCCTTAAGAAAAAATATTGTCTTTTAAATGTATACAGCAGGCCTGGACACTAATAACTCAATCGAATGACTGCATAAATACCCCTTAAGAAAAAATACTGTCTTTTAAATGTATACAGTAGGCCTGGACACTAATAACACAATCGAGTGACTGCATAATACCCCTTAAGAAAAAATACTGTCTTTTAAATGTATACAGCAGGCCTGGACACTAATAACTCAATCGAATGACTGCATGATACCCCTTAAGAAAAAATACTGTCTTTTAAATGTATACAGTAGGCCTGGACACTAATAACACAATCGAGTGACTGCATAATACCCCTTAAGAAAAAATACTGTCTTTTAAATGTATACAGTAGGCCTGGACACTAATAACACAATCGAGTGACTGCATAATACCCCTTAAGAAAAAATACTGTCTTTTAAATGTATACAGTAGGCCTGGACACTAATAACACAATCGAGTGACTGCATAATACCCCTTAAGAAAAAATACTGTCTTTTAAATGTATACAGTAGGCCTGGACACTAATAACACAATCGAGTGACTGCATAATACCCCTTAAGAAAAAATACTGTCTTTTAAATGTATACAGTAGGCCTGGACACTAATAACACAATCGAGTGACTGCATAATACCCCTTAAGAAAAAATACTGTCTTTTAAATGTATACAGCAGGCCTGGACACTAATAACTCAATCGAATGACTGCATGATACCCCTTAAGAAAAAATACTGTCTTTTAAATGTATACAGTAGGCCTGGACACTAATAACTCAATCGAATGACTGCATGATACCCCTTAAGAAAAAATACTGTCTTTTAAATGTATACAGCAGGCCTGGACACTAATAACTCAATCGAATGACTGCATGATAACCCTTAAGAAAAAATACTGTCTTTTAAATGTATACAGCAGGCCTGGACACTAATAACTCAATCGAATGACTGCATGATACCCCTTAAGAAAAAATACTGTCTTTTAAATGTATACAGTAGGCCTGGACACTAATAACTCAATCGAATGACTGCATGATACCCCTTAAGAAAAAATATTGTCTTTTAAATGTATACAGCAGGCCTGGACACTAATAACTCAATCGAATGACTGCATAAATACCCCTTAAGAAAAAATACTGTCTTTTAAATGTATACAGTAGGCCTGGACACTAATAACACAATCGAGTGACTGCATAATACCCCTTAAGAAAAAATACTGTCTTTTAAATGTATACAGTAGGCCTGGACACTAATAACACAATCGAGTGACTGCATAATACCCCTTAAGAAAAAATACTGTCTTTTAAATGTATACAGCAGGCCTGGACACTAATAACTCAATCGAATGACTGCATGATACCCCTTAAGAAAAAATACTGTCTTTTAAATGTATACAGCAGGCCTGGACACTAATAACTCAATCGAATGACTGCATAATACCCCTTAAGAAAAAATACTGTCTTTTAAATGTATACAGTAGGCCTGGACACTAATAACTCAATCGAATGACTGCATGATACCCCTTAAGAAAAAATACTGTCTTTTAAATGTATACAGTAGGCCTGGACACTAATAACTCAATCGAATGACTGCATGATACCCCTTAAGAAAAAATACTGTCTTTTAAATGTATACAGTAGGCCTGGACACTAATAACTCAATCGAATGACTGCATAATACCCCTTAAGAAAAAATACTGTCTTTTAAATGTATACAGCAGGCCTGGACACTAATAACTCAATCGAATGACTGCATGATACCCCTTAAGAAAAAATACTGTCTTTTAAATGTATACAGCAGGCCTGGACACTAATAACTCAATCGAATGACTGCATGATACCCCTTAAGAAAAAATACAGTCTTTTAAATGTATACAGCAGGCCTGGACACTAATAACTCAATCGAATGACTGCATGATACCCCTTAAGAAAAAATACTGTCTTTTAAATGTATACAGCAGGCCTGGACACTAATAACACAATCGAGTGACTGCATGATACCCCTTAAGAAAAAATACTGTCTTTTAAATGTATACAGTAGGCCTGGACACTAATAACTCAATCGAATGACTGCATGATACCCCTTAAGAAAAAATACTGTCTTTTAAATGTATACAGCAGGCCTGGACACTAATAACTCAATCGAATGACTGCATAATACCCCTTAAGAAAAAATACTGTCTTTTAAATGTATACAGCAGGCCTGGACACTAATAACTCAATCGAATGACTGCATGATACCCCTTAAGAAAAAATACTGTCTTTTAAATGTATACAGCAGGCCTGGACACTAATAACTCAATCGAATGACTGCATGATACCACTTAAGAAAAAATACTGTCTTTTAAATGTATACAGTAGGCCTGGACACTAATAACTCAATCGAATGACTGCATGATACCCCTTAAGAAAAAATACTGTCTTTTAAATGTATACAGCAGGCCTGGACACTAATAACTCAATCGAATGACTGCATGATACCCCTTAAGAAAAAATACTGTCTTTTAAATGTATACAGCAGGCCTGGACACTAATAACTCAATCGAATGACTGCATGATACCCCTTAAGAAAAAATACTGTCTTTTAAATGTATACAGCAGGCCTGGACACTAATAACTCAATCGAATGACTGCATGATACCCCTTAAGAAAAAATACTGTCTTTTAAATGTATACAGTAGGCCTGGACACTAATAACTCAATCGAGTGACTGCATGATACCCCTTAAGAAAAAATACTGTCTTTTAAATGTATACAGCAGGCCTGGACACTAATAACTCAATCGAATGACTGCATGATACCCCTTAAGAAAAAATACTGTCTTTTAAATGTATACAGCAGGCCTGGACACTAATAACACAATCGAGTGACTGCATAATACCCCTTAAGAAAAAATACTGTCTTTTAAATGTATACAGTAGGCCTGGACACTAATAACACAATCGAGTGACTGCATAATACCCCTTAAGAAAAAATACTGTCTTTTAAATGTATACAGTAGGCCTGGACACTAATAACACAATCGAGTGACTGCATAATACCCCTTAAGAAAAAATACTGTCTTTTAAATGTATACAGTAGGCCTGGACACTAATAACACAATCGAGTGACTGCATAATACCCCTTAAGAAAAAATACTGTCTTTTAAATGTATACAGTAGGCCTGGACACTAATAACACAATCGAGTGACTGCATAATACCCCTTAAGAAAAAATACTGTCTTTTAAATGTATACAGCAGGCCTGGACACTAATAACACAATCGAGTGACTGCATAATACCCCTTAAGAAAAAATACTGTCTTTTAAATGTATACAGCAGGCCTGGACACTAATAACTCAATCGAATGACTGCATAATACCCCTTAAGAAAAAATACAGTCTTTTAAATGTATACAGCAGGCCTGGACACTAATAACTCAATCGAGTGACTGCATAATACCCCCCAAGAAAAAATATTATCTTGAAATGTATACAGCAGGCCTGGGCACTAATAACTCAATCGAGTCACTGCATAATACCCCTCAAGAAAAAATATTATCCTTGAAATGTATACAGCAGGCCTGGGCACTAATAACTCAATCGAATCACTGCATAATACCCCTCAAGAAAAAATATTATCCTTGAAATGTATACAGCAGGCCTGGGCACTAATAACTCAATCGAATCACTGCATAATACCCCTCAAGAAAAAATATTATCCTTGAAATGTATACAGCAGGCCTGGGCACTAATAACTCAATCGAATCACTGCATAATACCCCTCAAGAAAAAATATTATCCTTGAAATGTATACAGCGGGCCTGGGCACTAATAACTCAATCGAATCACTGCAAATACCCCTCAAGAAAAAATATTATCCTTGAAATGTATGCAGCAGGCCTGGACACTAATAACTCAATCGAATCACTGCAAATACCCCCCAAGAAAAAATATTATCCTTGAAATGTATACAGCGGGCCTGGGCACTAATAACTCAATCGAATCACTGCAAATACCCCTCAAGAAAAAGTATTATCCTTGAAATGTATGCAGCAGGCCTGGGCACTAATAACTCAATCGAATCACTGCATAATACCCCTCAAGAAAAAATATTATCCTTGAAATGTATACAGCGGGCCTGGGCACTAATAACTCAATCGAATCACTGCAAATACCCCTCAAGAAAAAATATTATCCTTGAAATGTATACAGCGGGCCTGGGCACTAATACCTCAATCGAGTCACTGCATTATACCCCCAAGAAAAAATATTATCCTTGAAATGTATACAGCGGGCCTGGGCACTAATAACTCAATCGAGTCACTGCATAATACCCCTCAAGAAAAAATATTATCCTTGAAATGTATACAGCGGGCCTGGGCACTAATAACTCAATCGAGTCACTGCATGATACCCCCCAAGAAAAAATATTATCCTTGAAATGTATACAGCGGGCCTGGTTACTAATAACTCAATCGAGTCACTGCATAATACCCCTCAAGAAAAAATATTATCCTTGAAATGTATACAGCGGGCCTGGGCACTAATAACTCAATCGAGTCACTGCATAATAGCCCTCAAGAAAGAATATCCTTGAAATGTATACAGGGGGCCTGGGCACTAATAACTCAATCGAGTCACTGCATAATACCCCTCAAGAAAAAATATTATCCTTGAAATGTATACAGCGGGCCTGGGCACTAATAACTCAATCGAGTCACTGCATAATAACCCTCAAGAAAGAATATCCTTGAAATGTATACAGCGGGCCTGGGCACTAATAACTCAATCGAGTCACTGCATGATAACCCTCAAGAAAGAATATCCTTGAAATGTATACAGGGGGCCTGGGCACTAATAACTCAATCGAGTCACTGCATAATACCCTCAAGAAAAAATATTATCCTTGAAATGTATACAGCGGGCCTGGGCACTAATAATTCAATCGAATCACTGCATAATACCCCTCAAGAAAGAATATCTTTGAAATGTATACAGAGGGCCTGGGCACTAATAACTCAATCGAGTCACTGCATAATACCCCTCAAAAAAAAATATTATCCTTGAAATGTATACAGCAGGCCTGGGCACTACTAACTCAATCGAATCACTGCATAATACCCCTCAAGAAAGAATATCCTTGAAATGTATACAGCGGTCCTGGGCATAATAACTCAATCGAGTCACTGCATAATACCCCTCAAGAAAAAATATTATCTTGAAATGTATACAGCAGGCCTGGGCACTAATAACTGAATCGAGTCACTGCATAATACCCCTCAAGAAAAAATATTATCCTTGAAATGTATACAACAGGCCTGGGCAGTAATAACTCAATCGACTCACTGTATATTACCCCTCAAGAAAAAATATTATCCTTGAAATGTATACAGCAGGCCTGGGAAAATGGTTGTGATAGTAAATGAAGGCATAATAAAATATGCCCCTGAAATTATTTTCTCTTCCTCCTGAAACACGAATTACAGTTTTGTTGTTTACATCGTTATTCCGGGGAGGTTTTAAATTGAACTACAGATGACTATATGATTTACTGATAAAAGACTTATACACAATAAGAGGTAAGTTATGCATATTTTATAACGAAACTCATCCAAATCTGCCATCTATTTCTCAACCAAATGTAAGCAGAAAAGAAGTGAAATTCTGAGAACATGGTCACCTCAAAGTCATACAAAGGTCATTTTCTCTTAAGAACATATAATTGTTTTAGGTTGATTTTATATATATATATATATATATATATATATATATATATATAAAAGAACTCATTTCGTAACAGAGGGAATAGATGCTTTACGGTTGTGCCAACAGATGGAGTTATTTGTCAACACTGTGACGTTGAAACGTGTGTTCAGGTTACTGCCCAGCGACATTCCTGATGTATTTTTATATTTGTGATGATTGGTTAATTAATATTAACCCGGCACACTCACATTCATACGAATTTCCAGACTCTAGCTACCCAGCCGAGCCCGGGAATCGAACCCAGGACCTCCTGATCTAGAAGCCATCATGCTGACCAACAGACCACGGAGGCAGTCTAACAAAATATTATAAAAATACAATTTCCTTGTTACCTTAGAAACTATAATCTAGCTCTTCTGTATAAAAAAGAAGAAATACTACATAAAAATATGCTCATTCCATTCCATTCCGGAAGTTAACAAATGTAAATACCTAGGAATAACATTTAGCAGCGATCTCGGCTGGGGGGAACACGTTACTGACACAGAGATAAAAGTATGGAGAGCGTTACACTTTGTGATGAGGGTACTAAGAAAAGGCTCTGATAAATCCAAAGAGTGTGCATATAAATCACTAGTACGTCCAGTAATGAAATATGGTGCTGCATGTTGGGATCCTTACAGATTAGAACATATTAAGACACTGGAAAAGATTAAAAAACGGGCTTTCAAGCGTTTTCGTAATAATTCACCATTAAAATGGGACACACTCAAGGGCAGGAGAACGCGAATTCGATTATACGCAATGTTCAAAACATACAGAGGTGAGTCCACACCTGTGGAGTAACGGTCAGCGCGTCTGGCTGCGAAACCGGGTGGTCCGGGTTCGAATCCCGGTCGGGGCAAGTTACCTGGTTGAGGTTTTTTCCGGGGTTTTCCCTCAACCCAATACGAGCAAATGCTGGGTAACTTTCGGTGCTGGACCCCGGACTCATTTCACCGGCATTATCACCTTCATATCATTCATACGCTAAATAACCTAGATGTTGATACAGCGTCGTAAAATAACCCAATAAAAATTTAAAAAATAAAAAAAATAAATAAAAAAATATATATATAGAGGTGAGCCTACCTGGAGAGAAATAAAAAATAGGTTGCAGCCGTCAAATTACTCTTCTAGGAACGACCACTCATATAAATTGAGGGAAAGAAGTCAGAGGACGGACACTGGAAAGTTTTCTTTTCTCAATCGTAGTATCAGGGACTGGAATGCTTTACCTGCAGACTTACTAAAGGCTTTACCAATAACCAAAAATGTATTTAAAAATAGGCTTAAGGACTTTACTAATAGACGGTAGTATATTATACACACTATTTAAAGGGTGTAATTGATGTTTTGTTATTTGAAGTATTGTATCAGTGAAGAAGTGTGTTGTGTAAATAAAGTGTGTTTGTCAGTGAAGCTTTATAGTTTATAGTGGCAGTGCAAAGTATTTGAACAGTGAAATGTTTTTGAAGTGTTAGTGAAATCAGGATAGTATCAGTGAAATGTGTCGTAGTTCCAGCACAATGAGTGAGTTGTCAGCGAAATGAGTGTAGTGCTGAAAGGTACTTGTGCAGGTATGAACGTATCATACTCGTGGGTTTTAGTTCGAACTTGGGGTTAAGATACAAATTAGATTTACTTTAAATGTTATTTTAAGTGATCGTGCTTCATTTAATTTAGGATGTTCCTTGTTAATATTATTATTATTATTATTATTATTATTATTATTATTATTATTATTACTATTATTATTACTATTTATTACTATTATTATTAGTTGTATTTTTTAAAATTGTGTTTATTATTAATTATCATTATTGAGTGTAATTAGTTACCACTGCCACCGGGTATTTACCCATTTGCAGTATGAAACATATTAAAGAACTATAGGGTGTCAGTTAAAATGTCCTCGATGACGTAACTTGCACAATAATCACAAGAATATTCTGTTTGAATAATTTCAAGGGAAAAATTGTTCCGGGGCCGGGTATCGATCCCGGGACCTCTGGTCGAACGTACCAGCGCTCTTTACCAACTGAGCTACCCGGGAACTATACCCGACACCGTCCCAACTTTTCCCTTTATATTCTGTTTTCATCAAAATATTTTTTTCTGGATACAAGAATTGTCGTGTCTGAATCTTTCGTATCGAAACACGAAATTCAATTTAAATCGCAATTATGCGTTAAGTTACCCTTGAAATATTTTTATAACAACAATAAATTAGAGAGCTCATCTGTTCATAAACTTGGCCTGCATTGAAATACGAATAAGGGAAAGAAGGAATTTTCAGTAAACGGAGAAATTTTCTTTAGCTATAATTAATAGCTTGCCTATTAGAATCTACCCACTCGCAAAAACGTCCTTCTGTACCCTCCTTCTGCATCCCGCTTTCTTACAGGGATGGTTGGTGACTTTAGAAAAGAAGAAGTATAGAGATATGTTAGCAGAACCTGGCTGAAGGCCAGATCTGTTGAAGTTCATGGTGTGAAAAAGTAATAGAACCTTTTCCCCATGTCATAAAACTAAATTTTTCTCCCTATAATGGCATCTCAATCACAAAAGGATCGGAGCAAATGTACCGTGTCCACTGTGTCACACGTTAAATGGAACTGTAAACAATTGTGTGAACGTTAAATGAACAGAAAATGTCTTTACTAACTCTGCAGTACAGGTGAAATTTGAGAACATTAAAGCATGTACTGTACTTACCATTCACGTCGTGCGGGCACAGACAGAAAAATGGAACAAATATTCACTGTTCACAATCTCATGGCTTTGCTCAACGGTAGGAATATTGTATTTGTTCCTTCCTCTTCATGAATCTATGACAAGAAATATCACAATGTAAGTGATAACCTAATTATGATTATTTATTTATTTAAAAAAAGCTTTTGATCCTGTAAACCGCAACAATCTTATAGAAATAGTTACTTACTTACTTACTGGCTTTCAAGTAACCCGCAGGTTCATTGCCGCCCTCACATAAGCCCGCCATTGGTCCCTATCCTGAGCAAGATTAATCCATTCTCTATCATCATATCCCACCTCCCTCAAATCCATTTTAATATTACCCTCCCATCTACGTCTCGGCCTCCCCAAAGGTCTTTTTCCCTCCGGCCTCCCAACTAACACTCTACATACACTTCTGAATTCGCCCATACGTGCTACATGTCCTGCCCATCTCAAACGTCTGGATTTAATGTTCCTAATTATGTCAGGTGAAGAATACAATGCGTGCAGTTCTGTATTGTGTAACTTTCTCCATACTCCTGTAACTTCATCCCTCTTAGCCCCAAATGTTTTCCTAAGAAACTTATTCTCAAACACCCTTAACCTATGGTCCTCTCTCAAAGTGAGAGTCCAAGTTTCACAATCATAAAGAACAACCGGTAATATAACTGTTTTATAAATTCTAACTTTCAGATTTTTTGATAGCAGACTGGATAACAAAAGCTTCTCAACCGAATAATAAGAGGCATTTCCCATATTTGTTCTGCGTTTAATTTCCTCCCGAATGTCATTTATATTTGTTACTGTTGCTCCAAGATATTTGAATTTGTCCACCTCTTCGAAGGATAAATCTCCAATTTTTTATATTTCCATTTCGTACAATATTCTGGTCAAGAGACATAATCATATACTTTGTCTTCTCGGGATTTACTTCGAAACCTTGCTTCAAGTAAAATTCCCGTGTATTCACGTCATCCGCATAGACAAGAAGCTGATGTAACCCCTTCAATTCCAAATCCTCTCAATTATCCTGAACTTTCCTAATTGTATATTCTAGAGCGAAGTTAAAAAAATAAAGATGATAGTGCATCTCCTTGCTTTAGCCCGCAGTGAATGGGAAAAGCATCTGACAGAAACTGGCCTATACGGGCTCTGTTGTTTCACTGGTACACATTTTAATTAATCGAACTAGTTTCTTGGGAATACAAAATTCAATAAGAATGTCATATAAAACTTCTCTCTTAACCGAGTCACATGCCTTTCTGAAATCTATGAAATCTTTTATACAGTACATGTAAACATAATTTTTTTAAAGCAACAATTACCAGAAATGTTTGGGCTTTAGGATTATTATTATTATTATTATTATTATTATTATTATTATTATTATTATTATTATTATTATTATTATTATTATTATTATTATTATTATTATAGATTTATTATATAAACCTATGACACTTGGTTCTCACCTTTTCTTTCGTCTCGGAGATGACCTTGAAGTACAATGAACTATTATATTCCATAAATATATATTCTATAGACACCTCTATATGAAATGTAATTTATATTGTACCCTATGCTTTTATTGATTAATTTATAATTTCTTTTGACCCATCAGGGGTATGTGCACATTCTGTGGAGGACTCTATGTATGCCATAAGCCAGCCTGAAAGATACAGAACAACTCTGGTTGTGATCTGTGTTTGTGTTGGCGGCAATGTTTACGCAAACAGTGTTTGTCGTATCGCGCGAGATCACGGAGAGATGCTAAGGTGATTATGACGTCGGAAAAGCGAGTGAATCTTAAAGAGATATGTCACAACGTTGGCTGCTCTGTTGGCAGCCCTGATTGTAATTCATTGCAGCATGTGATTGTGTTATGTATAGCACCGTAGGGCCGTGTGGGACCTGTGGACGTCAATTTATGGCCCGTGACTCGCTGATGGCTCGCTTAATATTCAAGATGTGTCACGATTCATCTGTATACCTATAATTCTCAGCTGATAGTAATTTTGGTTACAGTAAACAATTGTTGAGGTGGCGAGAATGTTAGAAATGGTTGAAATGAAGGATTAAAACTTTGATGGTTTGAATAGTGTCTATGTTACGGAGATTTATCAACTGTACTTGGTTTTATGTGGCTCCAAGGCAAAATGTGATATGGCATTTCTTGCAGTTTTTCAGAGGAATAAAATTATTTCATTTCCACAGAACTGTTTTTGCTTGTAACTTTCGACTCGGTCATTTCCGGACCAGGGTTCCTTATCTCAAATTGATACATGTGCCCTTCAACGTGCTCATAATTTGTGTGTACGTTTTGTAAGCAATGTTCGTAAATATAATCATATTACCCCATCCCTGGAAGCAATAGGTTGGCTTAAACTAGATAAGAAAAGAAATTTACATTCACTTCTCCTTCTCTTCGAAATCTTGAACTCTTCTATTCCTTCGTACCTGTCGTCTCGCTTCACTTACCTTTCTTCCCACCACAATCTGAACACACGCTCTCTCCATGAAACAATACTAACAATACCATCCCATCGCACCTCCTCATACTCATCCTCTTTCACAATAGCCCTGCCAAGACTCTGGAATTCGTTACCTGCTAACATCAGGGACTGTCGAAATAAAATTCAATTCAAACGCAAACTTACTAGGCACTTGGTCAGTGATTGAGACTCGTTCAGACATGGTTTCTTGTAAATAGTTGTCTTAATCTATCACAAAATATTTCAATATCCGGTAATTTCATCACTAGGCCTATAGATTTTTGTTATTGTAGGTTTAATTTGTAATTCAGTACTTACTTACTTACTGGCTTTTAAGGAACCCGGAGCTTCATTGCCGCCCTCACATAAGCCCGCCATCGGTCCCTATCCTGAGCAAGATTAATCCAGTCTCTATCATCATATCCCACCTCCCTCAAATCCATTTTAATATTATCCTCCCATCTACGTCTCGGCCTTCCCAAAGGTCTTGTTCCCTCCGGCCTCCCAACTAACACTCTATATGCATTTCTGGATTCGCCCATACGTGCTACATGCCCTGCCCATCTCAAACGTCTGGATTTAATGTTCCTAATTATGTCAGGTGAAGAATACAATGCGTGCAGTTCTGTGTTGTGTAACTTTCTCCATTCTCCTGTAACTTCATCCGTCTTAGCCCCAAATATTTTTCTAAGCACCTTATTCTCAAACACCCTTAGCCTATGTTCCTCTCTCAAAGTGAGAGTCCAAGTTTCACAACCATAAAGAACAACCGGTAATATAACTGTTTTATAAATTCTAACTTTCAGATTTTTTGACAGCAGACTGGATGATAAAAGCTTCTCAACCGAATAATAACAGGCATTTGCCATATTTATTCTGTGTTTAATTTCCTCCCGAGTACCATTTATATTTGTTACTGTTGCTGCAAGATATTTGAACTTCCCCACCTCTTCAAAAGATAAATTTCCAATTTTTATATTTCCATTTCGTACAATATTCTGGTCACGAGACATAATCATATACTTTGTCTTTTCGGGATTTACTTTCAAACCTATCTCTTTAATTGCTTCCAGTAAAATTCCCGTGTTTTCTCTAATTCTTTGTGGATTTTCTCCTAACATATTCACGTCATCCGCATGGACAAGCAGCTGATGTAACCCGTTCAATTCCTAATTTGTAATTCAGTAAATACAAAAATATTCTTTGTTCTTAACTTCTATGATAAAATGTCTAGCTTTCATTAATCAGGTAATCTTGTCGTACTTTAATTTTTATTGTAATTGTAATTGTAAATTTAATGTTAATTGTAATTTTATTGTTCATATTATAGTTGTAATCCCCTGGTACAGGGGCAGAGAAGGCCTGACGGCCTTATCTCTACCAGGTTAAATAAATAAATAAATAAATACTATTATCCCTGAAAGTTTGTAACACCACCTCGGAAACACTCTGTATAAGCACGTATAGCTTGCAGCTGTTTCAGTGTATTCGACTCCAGTTTTCAACACGCAAACGCACCCCTACAAAGAGGCAGCGATGTCGAGATGACGCCGAGATCTAGTAGGCTCTGATGATGGTGTTCAGTATACACCGAAACAGCTATAAGCCACACGTGCTTATATAATTAACACTAGTAAGTTTGCCATTTAATCAATCATTTATTTCTATTGTGACAGCGAGGTGAGATTCGAACTCACGACCAGCGTCCCGCATGAGAGCAGATCGCGCGGGCTCCACGGAGCACTGAGGGACGGCGCGCGGCGGAGAGAAGAGAGGGGAAAGGGCCTACGCGGCGAGGGAGGCTGCGCGCGCAGCTGCTACTTACGGAGTGAAGGGGGGAATGGACCCTCCCGAATCTTCCAGAGAAGTCCGTCCGAAGTGGAGATATCTAGATAATTCAAGAGGACACCCGTAGAAATTTCTCGCAACTATGATTTTGCTATAAAAGAAGAAACGCGAGCGAACTTGAGCAGTTTTCAGTTTATTCAGCCATTCAGTGAGTAAGCCAGAGCAAGCAAGCCAGTGCCGGAGTTCGACTCGAGTGTGCGTCCGCAACTGTGTCAGCATCCGAAGGCCTGAGTTCGAGTGCAGTGGACCGCAGTTGGAGGGACCTGAGTTCGAGTGCAGTGGACCGCAGTTGGAGGGACCTGAGTTCGAGTGCAGTGGACCGCAGTTGAAAGGACCTGAGTTCGAGTACAGTGGACTGTCTCTGAAGGTCTGTGGTTCGAGATACTGTGAACTCGAGTGACTGAGCTAGAAGAACTGTGAACTGAGAACTGACAGTTCTGATTTGTAAATAGTGCTTTGTAAATATTAGTTAAGATTAACAGTTCATTGTTGTTCGTAATAGTCCAAGTAAATTGTCATTGTCGTCGTCTGTGGAGTGCACTAACGAATACTGTGTTACTGTGTGGAGAGCAAATCCCATTGTTGCCGAGAGCGTTTAATGTGAATTGTAGAAAGGAATTATTATTGTTGAGATAATAAAGTTACATTGTTGTTTAGTTTAAAAAGTTACACTATTTTAACACGTGTTTGAAACACTAACATCTTAATACTATATAATAATAGTAAAAATTTGAATTGATCTGTTGTCAATTTGTTTTGGGAAACACTCAAAATCTCATATCCAATTCAGTAGCTCTTAAAATGTGACATTTTTCTGTTATCAATTTGGTTTCTCCAGTTGGTACAAGACTGTTGAAAGAGCTTTTTTTTATTATCTGTTTTAATACGGTTTACTACTAGCCACAAAAACACACAGCAAGGACCTATTGCATTGATCAAAGACATCTTCCAAACACAATTTCCGGATAGCCATCCCAGAGAACTTCTGACTTACTTTTGTATACTGTCTCTTTTGTAGGCTTTCATTCTTCAAGATCCTTTGCTATACTGGCAGCCAAAGTTTTCCTTCAGTTTTTGAACTCATTGTCTTTCCTGTTACTCATTATAGAATCACATTCAGTGAAGTCTGTAAGTACAATGTTTGTGATTCAGTAACATGACATAGCCAGCCTCTTTCCACTTCAGATTCCTGGTCAAATGAGCAGTGTGTTTCTTCTTTGTTCTAGTCCTGATTTCTTCATCTCCTAATTATACAGAGTGATTCACGAGGATTCACCTCCACTTACGGAGCTTATTTCTGAAGACATTCTAAGGAAAAAATTTCATATAAACAATTGTCCTAATCTCAATATCTTCATAATTACGCTAATTTGAAGTTGTTTATAAAATACCATTATTCTTGAATTTTAAGGGTAAAAGAATATTACAGATAAAAAATGAACTATTCAGGAGTATCATTTGTTTAATTAGCTAGTATTCTGAAGCTAAAAATGTGTTGTGAATCCCATAGTTACTTCGTAGAGATTTTTTTTTTTCGATATTTAACTATAAAATTACATTTTCTTACGCACTTATCACTACAATGTTACAAATCAAGTCACTCTTGTACATTCTTTAAGACTATGCATTAGGATGCATAATTAAACTGTAAAGAATCAAGTTCCTAAACTCGTATGATTTGTAACAGTTTTTGTGATAAGTGCGTAAGAATGATGTCATTTTTGGTTAAAAATTGAAAAATAAAATCTGTACAAAGGAATTAACAACACATTTTTAGCTTCAGAATACCAGCCAATTAAAGAAATGATACTTTTGGATAGTTCATTCTCTATTTGCAATATTTTTTTTACCGGTAAAACTAAAGAAAAAAAGTTATTTTACTAAGAAAATCAAATTAATGTAACTTTGAAAATATTGCGATTACGACTAATGTTTATATGACATTTTTTGCTCAGAATATCTTCGGAAATAAGCTCCGTAAGTGACGGTAAATCCTCGTGAATCACCCTGTATATTAAAAGTCTTCCTATTCACTTTTCTTTGACAAATTCGTAGCAAATATTTTCTCTCTGTGTTATACTTTTTGTACTATAAATAAAAGACTAGAAAGAATGAAAATATTTAATTTCTCATTTAATTTTAAATGTATATTACTTATAAGCTAAAAGGGCACGCATTGCATTCTTCACCTAACATAATTAGGAACATTAAATCCAGACGTTTGAGATGGACAGGGCATGTAGCACGTATGGGCGAATCCAGAAATGCATATAGAGTGTTAGTTGGGATGTCGGAGGGAAAAAAGATCTTTGGGGAGGCCGAGACGTAGATGGGAGGATAATATTAAAATGGATTTGAGGGAGGTGGGATATGATGATAGAGACTGGATTAATCTTGCTTAGGATAGGGACCAATTGGCGGGCTTATGTGAGGGCGGCAATGAACCTCCGGGTTCCTTAAAAGCCAGTTAGTAAGTAAGTAAGTATAAGCTAAAAGGAGGATTGCAATGGCCATTTATTAATTGCATCAATTTCTTGCCATTACCAATTTAGTCTTAAACTGCGTACATAATTTTCTAATTCTTTTATCAAATTAGACTTACTTTTCATCGTTTTAGGAATCACAAACATCTTTTTCAGGTATAATTTTCTTTTTTGTCTACAATATAGCGCAAAAATTTAATTTTCCTAACTAATATTTTTCCCTTATTACTCTCCATCCCCATAAATTCGGCATTATTGATTGAGGAGTTTCAAAGAAAAAATGAAATGCTGACCTGTAAGTTTTAGTTACCTCAGTCTTCAACCTGTCCTTAATTAAATACACATCTCATATGAAAAACGAAGTGTGACTAGTGACTAACAGCTGGGAGCTCACATAAATTTTTCCTCATAGATCCATTTTATCTTGAAAAGACGCAGGATCCGCATCTTTAATAATTATTTCTCCTCGAATTTCCCACTTTCATCATCATCATCATCATCATCATCATCATCATCATCATCATCATCATCATCATCATCACAGGAAAACAAATCCATTCTCATACACCAACAGCAAAGAAAAGAAACCAATAGAGCAGCTAACTTTCCCTACAAAACAAACAAACTGAATGTCACGCAGTTGCATGTTTCTTCCAACCATCACGTGACGTATTTTCAGTCGAATTCTTCCCCCATTTTGTTTACAAAGGTAGCAGACTTATTTGATTTAACCTTTGTAAACATTATTCCTTGCAAAGGGGAGCGAAATCCATGCTATCGTAACCTGGTAACAACAAGAAGCAATACGTTCATTTGTGTTCTTTTATTTCCATGACAACTGTGGCCATGTTCGTCTAATAGTCCCGTTCCGCGGAATGGAACAACACAGAGTTTCCTTGTCAGCTCCACTGAACTGTACATGCCACGCAGGCAATGCAAACATATTCATCACTGCACATGTTTAACCTATCACCTTGCCTACTACACAGCAATCAGTTCGAGTTCACACGGGAGTCACCTTAAAGCAAACCGTGAAGCGAGGGTCGCGGTCTACACGCGTTGTCTAACATTTCTCATTAAATTTAGATCAGCAGTTATTAAATTTTATGAGTTCGAGAGCTCTTTCATATGATGTGCTTCCTGCTAGATTCCATAATAGCTTAGGAAAAGTGAAGAGTTAAATTCCTATTTTGTATTTAAGCTAGAGACTTGATTTCTTGTACGTAAACTCCTATTGATGCTAGTGAAGACGTGGTTATGTTTCATGTTTATAGGTTGGGTATTTGAAGAGTTATTTAGATTAAAAAAAATAAATAATGTGCATATTGTGAATTTTATTAGTAACAACAATGTAATTTATTCGTCACAACAATAATTCCTTTCTACAATTCACCTTAAACGCTCTCGTCAACAATTGGATCTTCACTCAACACAGTATTCGTTATAGCACTCCACCGACGACAATGACAATTTACTTGGATTATTACGCACAACAATGAACTGTTAATCTTAACTAATATTTACAAAGCACTATTTACAAATCAGAACTACCAGTTCTCAGTTCACAGTTCTTCTATCTCAGTCACTCGAGTTCACAGTATCTCGAACCACAGACCTTCAGAGACAGTTCACTGTACTCGAACTCGGGTCCCTCCAACTGCGGTCCACTGCACTCGAACTCAGGTCCCTCCAACTGCGGTCCACTGCACTCGAACTCAGGCCCCTCCAACTGCGGTCCACTGCACTCGAACTCAGGCCTTCGGATGCTGACGCAGATGCGGACGCACACTCGAGTCGAACTCCGGTACACAAGACTGGCTTGCTTGCTCTGGCTTTCTCACTGACTGGCTGACTAATCAACTGAAAACTCCTCGAGTTCGCTGGCGCTTCTTCTTTTATAGCAAAATCATAGTTGCGAGAATTTTCTACAGGTGTGTAGAGAATTATCTGGATATCTCCACTTCGACGCACTTCTGGAAGAGTCGGGAAGTTCCGTTCCCCATTCACTGCGTTAAGTAGCAGCTGCGCGCGCAGCCTCCCATCGCGTGTAGGCCCCTTTCCCCACTACTCCGCCGCGCGCCATCCCTCCGTGCTCCGAGCGATCTACTTTCTTGCGGGACGCTGGTCGTGAGTTCGAATCTCACGTCGCTGTCACAATATCTTCAAATGTTTTCATCTCCCCCAAATTTTAAGCAGGCCTATTATTTCTGAATTTTTTTACAAGACCTTTTGATCTCTTTAAGAAGATTCTATGTTCTCACATCTTTTAAATTTTAACTGGTAAAAGCAGAGGAAGGAAACTGAACCTATTCAACAAATATTGCAGCTAAGATCAATGTTGAATACAAAATCCCTCCAACATAGGATATCAGTAAGCGCAGCTTTTATTTCTCAGGAGAATACTCACAAAGAAAATCGATTCTTCCGATATATTGAAATTATTTCTTTTGTATGTTCCATTCGTTTAGTCACGTAAAAAAGCACTTCTCCAAATTCCTAGATCAAAGACAGTCAGTCATAAAATTTCACACCTAATCAGAATGTTGAACCTTTAGAATAAGTTCAGTAATTTCAATGATATTTATTTATTTTCAGGAAAATAAATAAATAAATAAGTAAATAAATAAATAAGTAAATAAATAAATAAATAAATCAACAAACAAATAAAGAAACAAATAAATAAATAAACAAATAAATAAATACAATGCTATTATTATTATTATTATTATTATTATTATTATTTACTTACTTACAAATAGCTTTTAAGGAACCCGAAGGTTCATTGCCGCCCTCACATAAGCCCGCCATCGGTCCCTATCTTGTTAGAAGATTAATCCACTCTCTATCATCATATCCCATCCCCCTCAAATCCATTTTAATATTATCCTCCCATCTACGTCTCGACCTCCCCAAAGGTATTTTTCCCTCAGGGCTCCCAACTAACACTCTATATGCATTTGTGGATTCTCCCATACGTACTATATGCCCTGCCCATCTCTAACGTCTGGGTTTAATGTTCCTAATTATGTCAGGTGAAGAATACAATGCGTGCAGTTCTGTGTTGTGTAACGTTCTCCATTCTCCTGTAACTTCATCCCTCTTAACCCCAAATATTTGCCTAAGCATCTTATTCTCGAACACCCTTAATCTCTGTTCCTCTCTCAAAGTGAGAGTCCAAGTTTCACAACCATAAAGAACAACCGGTAATATAACTGTTTTATAAATTCTAACTTTCAGATTTTTTGACTGCAGACTGAATGATAAAATCTTCTCAACCGAATTTCCCATATTCATTCTGTGTTTAATTTTCTCCCAAGTATCATTTACATTTGTTACTGTTACTCCAAGATATTTGAACTTCTCCACCTCTTCAAAAGATAAATTTCCAATTTTTATATTTCGATTTCGTACAATATTCTCGTCACGAGACATAATTATATATTTTGTCTTTTCGGGATTTACTATCAAACCTATCTCTTTATTTGCTTCCAGTAAAATTCCCGTGTTTTCCCTAATCGTTTGTGGATTTTCTCCTAACATATTCACGTCATCCGCATAGACAAGCAGCTGATGTAACCCGTTCAATTCCAAACCCTCTCTGTTTGTCCTAGTACAGTGATATCTAAACTTTTTCCTTACATTTTTATTGTACCTTGCTTTTTTTTACTATACCGTGTAGGCTTTGCTTAATAATGTATAGTTGCCATGGTAATATTTTTACACTGCATGGGTTTAATCAGGACATATTTCAAAATGCAAGAGAAAAGTTTTTGATGTCACTTTATAATAAAAGTAATACATACGTAAGTTGAGACGAATTACTTTATATAGAAAAAGGACAGCATTTAGTCTATAGATTTGAAAGGTCAAGAAATAGATACTCGCTTAGTCTACTATATATACAACAAGAAACTTTGATTTTTCAATAAAACTCGCAAAGAGGCTTCGAATATATTCATTTCATTTTTCTCTTTTTTATATCATCAATAATGCATTTGTTCCTAACGCATTATAAGGAGACGGTCTTGCAACGGGAAGCATTTGGGAAGCCTTCCATAGTTCCCCAGTCAAGGTTTTAAAATGTCATTAAACTTTAATGAGATTGGTTAATATCAAATCAGTAATCGACCATGAAACTCTTTGTGAAGTGTGGGACGGGGTGCTGAATATTTCACGAGTTTGGTGGATATGAAATTTTGAAGCTTACGAAAGTGTTGAATGAATTATAACCACAAAATAAATTTATAATATTTGGGTGAAAAAGTAGAAAGGAAGGATGAATGCGGTGTACGCAACTGTTAATGCATGTTGCTATGACGTATCTACAGTGTAAGTCCCGTTCGGATTTAATATCGCTTACAGCTGACGTAATTGTGTATTGCCAATGTAAGGAATGTCCCTTTTTGTTTGACTAGAAGCCTAGTGACTTATTGATTACATTTTTCAGTAATTTCGCCATGTGTCTATATCAGTATTTTAACTACATTAGAATAAAACTCTCAAATATCAACTATCCTAAGTACCTCGTTTCATTCTTTTAAGAAAAGCGAAAAACTTTGAAATGTCAAAAATTATGACCACAGGATTTCAATATTTTACAGAATAAGAAATTCATAATGTCAACGATTCTGAATACCAGGTTTCAAGGCTTTGACAATACTCAATTACAGCGATGCTGCAATGCACTGAAAACCTCTCAAGTATCTTAAATAAATTCCTGCTGTGTTTTGACCTTAAAATGTTAGCGAAAAGTCTTTAAGGGGTTAGGTAGAGCTTACAGTAGTAAAAGTTTTGGAAATATTCAACATTTTTTCCTCCATTACTGTACCTTGTACAATAATGAAAATTGGTATGTGTAAAACACTGTTCTTATGCTATATGAAAAAAAATATATTTTTACGATTAAAAAAAATATTTATATATATTTTTCAAAATTCAAATTGTGGCAGTTCACTGTGCAGTGATGAAGCATTTCCCTCATAACTCATAAACTTGTTAACTTTCTCATGTTCTCTCTCTTTTATTTTATTGCTGAAACTCATGTTTACAATACTATACCCTTTCATCTACATTCCATAATAAATAATATTTTGTTTTATTTTGTGTTAGAAGAAAATATTGATATTTGACCCTTTTTTAAAATGAATTTATTTTTTAATACACAATCTATCAAAGATAGAGAAGTGATCTTATATCATGTTGTATATATTATACTATGCATAAATACACACAAAAATTTCATCACAGAACGTTGGATAGTTTTTAAGTTATGTGGGAAACGCTTCATCACTGCACAGTGAACTGAATTTAATAAAAATGTAATTTTTTTATCGTAATTTTTTTTTTTTTTCATATTGCAGACGTTTGTTTTACACATACTAATTTTCGTTATTGTACAAGATACAGTAATGGAGGAAAAATATGTTGAATATTTCCAAAATTTTACTGCTGTAAGCTGTACCTAACTTCTCACGTTTCAACAACGATTGATTCTAAGTTCTATTCACGAAAACGGAAAGCAAAACTGTCAAAACTTAAAAATGTTTTGCCCTATATATTGAAAACTTTTAATGTCAACAATGAGGCGTGCAGGATTCAATCACTGAAAAGAATGAAAAGTTCTCAAAATTCAACTATTGTGGTGTTTGTTTCAATCTTGAAAAGAAAATGAAAAGCTCAAAAGTGTCAATAATAATATTATGTGTGCGGAATTATAACCTTTGACTGACAATAAAAAGCCCTCAAATTTCAACAATACTGGATGCTGGGTTCAAATTACTGTAAAGGAATTAAGAGCTCTGAAAAGACAACAATCGTAGTGCTGGTTTCAACCTTGGAAAGAATGAAAAGTAATTTATTTGTGTTGAATTGTAACATTTGAATAAAAATAAAAGTACTCAAATTTCAACAATGCTGGGTCCTGGGTTCAAATTGCTGTAAGAGAATTAAGAGCTCTGAAAAGACAACAATCGTAGTGCTGGTTTCAATCTTGGAAAGAATGAAAAGTAATTTATTTGTGTTGAATTGTAACATCTGAATGAAAATAAAAGTACTCAAATTTCAACAATGCTGGATGCTGGGTTCAAATTGCTGTAAGAGAATTAAGAGCTCTCAAAAGACAACAATCGTAGTGCTGGTTTCAATCTTGGAAAGAATGAAAAGTAATTTATTTGTGTTGAATTGTAACATTTGAATGAAAATAAAAGTACTCAAATTTCAACAATGCTGGGTCCTGGGTTTAAGTCACTGAAAGGGAATGAAGATCTCTGTAATGTCAACAATTGTGGTGCTGGGTTTCAATCTTAGTTAAAATCTCAAAGTGTCAATAGCTAATTATTCGTTCTAAATTTCAACATTTAAACGAAAATAAAAAGCCCTCAAGTTTCAACAACGCTGGGTGCTGGGTTCAAATTACTGAACGGGAATGAAGAGCTCTCAAAAGTCAACAATTGTGGTGCTGGGTTTCAATCTTGGAATTAAAATGAGAAGTTCAAAAGTAGCAATGAGAATTATTTGTGTAGGATTATAACTTTTGAATGAATATAAAAAGCCCTCAAATTTCAACAACACAGGGTCCTGGGTTCAAATCACTGAAAGAGAACTAAGAGCTCTCAGAAGTCAACAATTGTGGTGCTGGCTTCAATCTTGGAAAGAGAATGAAATGCTCACAAGAGTCAGTAATAAATTATTCGTACTGGTTTATAAACTTTGAATGAGAATAATAAGGTCTCAAATTTCAATACCGCTGAGTGCTCGGTCCAATTCACTGAAAGGGAATGAAGAGCTATCAAAAGTCAACAATTATGGTGTTGGTTTCAATCTTAGGAAGAAAATAGAACCTCAAATACATCAATAATAAAGTATTCGTGCTGGATTATGAACTCTGAATGACAATAATATGCCTTCAAATTTCAACTATGTCGGGTGCTGGGTTCAAATCACTGAAAGAGAATCAAGAGCTCTCAAAAGTCAACAACTGTGGTGCTGGGTTTCAACCTCGGAAAGAGAATTAAATGCACAACATTGTCAATAATAAATTATTCGTGCTGGATTATAAATTTGAATGAAAATGAAAAGCCTCCAAATTTCAACAATGTTGGGTGCTGGCTTCAAGTCATTGAAAGAGAATGAAGAGCTCTCAAAAGTCAACAATTGTGGTGCTGGGGTTTCAATCTTGGAATGAAAATGAAAAGATCAAATTTAGCAATGAAACTTATGCGTGCAGGATTATAACACATGAAGGAAAATAAAAGCCCTCAAATTCCAACAATCCTGGGTGCTTGGTTTAAATCACTGAAACGGTATGAAGAACTCTCAAAAGTCAACAATTGTGGTGCTGGGTTTCAACCTCGGAAAGAGAATGAAATGCACAACAATGTCAATAATAAATTATTCGTGCTGGATTATAAATTTGAATGAAAATAATATGCCCTCAAATTTCAACAATCCTGGGTGCTTGGTTCAAATCATTGAAAGGGAATGAAGAGCACTCAAAAGTCAACAATTGTGGTACTGGGCTTTCAATCTTGGAATGAAAATGAAAAGGTAAAATTTAGCAATGAAACTTATGCGTGCAGGATTATAACATATGAAGGAAAATAAAAGCCCTCAAATTTCAACAATCCTGGGTGCTTGGTTTAAATCACTGAAACGGAATGAAGAGCTCTCAAAAGTCAACAATTGTGGTGCTGGGTTTCAACCTCGGAAAGAGAATGAAATGCACAATAATGTCAATAATAAATTATTCGTGCTGGATTATAAATTTGAATGAAAATAATATGCCCTCAAATTTCAACAATCCTGGGTGCTTGGTTCAAATCATTGAAAGGGAATGAAGTGCTCTCAAAAGTCAACAATTGTGGTGCTGGGTTTCAACCTCGGAAAGAGAATGCAATCCACAATAATGTCAATAATAAATTATTCGTGCTGGATTATAAATTTGAATGAAAATAATATGCCCTCAAATTTCAACAATCCTGGGTGCTTGGTTCAAATCATTGAAAGGGAATGAAGAGATCTCAAAAGTCAACAATTGTGGTGCTGGGTTTCAACCTCGGAAAGAGAATGAAATGCACAATAATGTCAATAATAAATTATTCGTGCTGGATTATAAATTTGAATGAAAATAATATGCCCTCAAATTTCAACAATCCTGGGTGCTTGGTTCAAATCATTGAAAGGGAATGAAGAGCACTCAAAAGTCAACAATTGTGGTGCTGTGGTTTCAATCTTGGAATGAAAATGAAAAGGTCAAATTTAGCAATGAAACTTATGCGTGCAGGATTATAACATATGAAGGAAAATAAAAGCCCTCAAATTTCAACAATCCTGGGTGCTTGGTTTAAATCATTGAAACGGAATGAAGAGCTCTCAAAAGTCAACAATTGTGGTGCTGGGTTTCAACCTCGGAAAGAGAATGAAATGCACAATAATGTCAATAATAAATTATTCGTGCTGGATTATAAATTTGAATGAAAATAATATGCCCTCAAATTTCAACAATCCTGGGTGCTTGGTTCAAATCATTGAAAGGGAATGAAGAGCTCTCAAAAGTCAACAATTGTGGTGCTGGGGTTTCAATCTTGGAATGAAAATGAAAAGGTCAAATTTAGCAATGAAACTTATGCGTGCAGGATTATAACATATGATGGAAAATAAAAGTCCTCAAATTTCAACAATCCTGGGTGCTTGGTTTAAATCACTGAAAGGGAATGAAGAGCTCTCAAAAGTCAACATTTGAAGGGTTGATAGGAAAAACAATCCATGTAAAAAAAAAAAAACACTTTTTTCAGGGGAGCGAAAAGCATTATATCTCGTTACGTAAAAAGGATAAGAAACTTAAAGTATAGGTATAAATACCCCAATATTTTATAAATATATTGCTTGTATTTTAAGCGTACACAGACGCCACATGATTTTAGCTTTCCATTAGTACCAATATCTCATTTTCGGCTAAAAGTGACATGGGTTGTTTTTCCTACCAACCCTTCAATTGTGGTGCTGGGTTTCAATCTTGGAATGAAAATGAAAGGGTCAAAATTAGCAATGAAACTTACGCGTGCAGGATTATAACATATGAAGGAAAATAAAAGCCCTCAAATTTCAACAATCCTGGGTGCTTGGGTCAAATCACTGAAAGGGAATGAAGAGCTCTCAAACGTCAACAATTGTGGTACTGGGTTTCAACCTCGGAAAGAGGGTGAAATACACAATATTGTCAATAATAAATTATTCGTGCTGGATTATAAATTTGAATGAGAATAAAATGCCTTCAAATTTCAACAATGTTTGGTGCTGGGTTCAAAGCATTGAAAGAGAACGAAGAGCTCTCAAAAGTCAACAATTGTGGTGCTGGGTTTCAACCTTTGAACAAGAACGAGCGGATCAAGTGTGCTGAGGCAGTACGTCGCATCTGGTTCACAGTAACAGAGCGGTCGATTGCCCAGTGCTATGGTTCATTACGGGGACAGCATTAATAGAGGACATAATGTAGCGTTTCCTTATGCCCCTGGGAGCACGCTCTTGTGTAACTGCGGCCGGCCAGCATAATTTAATGTCCAACCTGCTGCTCGCGTGCCGAATCACAGCGGTCCGACCGTGTTAGAGTAGGCTGGGGATTTTAGCAAAGGACCGAAGTCAATCCATTACATAAACGGTAGCATTTGTGAAGATCCGCTTTGCCTCAGTCAGAGTACGGATTGTAAACAAATGGACTGAGTTCAGTTGCTGATACAATCTACTTAAGGTGGGTGCTCCTGTTATGGCCATGTACCTGATATGGCCACCCCCCCCCCCCCTATTGTGAGTTAGTTTAACCAAAAAATCCGCTAAATTTAAGCAGCATCCAGTGAAAGGACATCCTGGTATGTCACTTGATCGTTTTCCATCCAGTCAGGTTGAGCAATATGGCGTCAGTTGTCTGTTTTGCGGTTTTCATGTGACCTCTTCTTATTTTTCTCTGGTAAGTCTCCTTTGTTTATGCATGTTTTTCAAATACTTGTTTCATGAAAACCATCGTACTCCATTCAGTTTTTAATGTTCTGTTGATTGGTGTTGTCGTTGATGGCGTATCTTTTACGAGTTGTTCATAATCAAACGATTTTCGTGAAAGCTTACCTGCTCCTGATATGGCCATATCAAATGCACCATGGCCATAACAAGTTCATTTCACTTTTATTTTTCACCTTACAAATTTACATGCCTTATAGCTGGGATTACGCAAAAATTTTGTATTTTAAGAAAAACTTAATTTTTTTATGGAAATGCCTGGTTTGACTACACTTTTGAATTTATAAAAAACATTATTGGCCTAAGTGTCATATTTATTCATTTTACACCAAAATTATTTAATTTTAGCACAACTCCGCTATCAAACAGAAAACAATCACGATTTGTAGAACATGGAACAAGGGTGGCCATATCATGTGCACATGTTCCTGATATGGCCACTAGTTAGACTTTTGGAATTTGGGACTTTTTGGACAATTAAAGCTATTTATATGGGGAAAGGAAATTGTTTTAAGAAAGTCCATTAGACTGAGAACGAGTAAGAAAAAAGTGGTTTATTTTTTTTTCAAAATGGCGACTAGAAAACTTCTCAAACCTTAGCATGGCCATATCAGGGACACCTAATTACTTACAAGTAACACTGCTAAAAATCAGAAGTTCAGACAATTTTCGATTTGATTCATTGATATAGGAAGGAGTCTGACTAGATCGCTTTCCTAAGGCCACATCATGTACAAATCTATAGCTGAGGCAAAAGTCTCCAAACAAATGGTGATACAGTGATGTGTTATCGTGTTGCAGGATGATCTTTTTTCCAGGGCATTTCTCGCGCAATGCACGACGGAGCTTCAAAACTGTCTGAATATAGCGGACAGCATTTATGGTCTGTCCAGGTTCAAGAAATTCAACCAAAATGCATTCCAGAACTCATCAACTCTTTCCTTGTTGCGTTCCGTGGAGGCAGTTCGAGGGCGACAGCTACGAGGCTCATCTTGGATGCTGATGTTCCCATCTTCGAAATGTTTCACCCATCTCATAACACTGCTGGCGCCCATGCACACATCTCCGTATGCACGCTGAAGTCTGAGGTGAATTTCAGCAGCAGACTTTTCTTCTTTAACAAGGAATTTAATGGCAGCACGCTGTCGAAACGAACCATCGTTGTCGATCATTTTGCGAACATTGCCTGTTGTCATGTGATAGAAGTTAGTGACGTCACAATATGTCAATATATAGTGTAAAGTCTGTAGATTATGATCGTATAATCGTTTTTGTTACATTGTTGAAATTGAACAAAATATAGCAATGTGTTGCTCATGACCAGGCTTCGAGACTTCGGACCCAATAGAGCAGTTCAGTGGGAAATGCACATAACGGCGTAATGAGTATATGGTAAACCGTACAGTGGGTTGGGGTACTGTAGAATGAATGCCAACAAATACGCAAAGGAAAACGCTCTGGATTTGAAGGTTCTGACGAATAATTTGGTTTTCATACAAACCTATTTTCAAACTGTGTCTGAAACTGTTACACGGTTAGAAAAGTCAGAGCAAGAGATGCCGGAAGCCCTCAAATTAATTGAGAAAATGACACAGAGAATTAATGAGGCACCAAGTACACCGGTTACTGAACGTGTAAAGCAGAAGTGGAAATCAATGTTATGTAAAAATGACGGATATGGAACATTGTGTAACATAAACAGCAAATTAGCGGACATAGAGTCACCAGAGAATAAAGGACTGTCTCTTAGAGACTGCAATGATGTTAGGTTTCTTCGTTTTGCTCCTATCACGTCATGTGACGTGTGGCGCAGCTTTTCACAGTACAAACTGTGTTTGGCAGATAACCGAAAAAGATTTACGTTTGAAGCACTGAAAATGTATCTTGTAGTACATTGCAATTCGGTACTGTAACTGCACTTCCTAAAGATGACCAATAGGATAAATGAAGAAAATAAAATTGGTACATGTTTATTTCCACCATTAACACTGTGTATAATTAAACAAAAATGCTTGTAAAAGACAGGACAATAAATGCTTTTCACATTCTCTTGACATTGCCATTCTGTAATGTATATTTACTTACAGAATGTACATATGTATATGTTCCCCCATACTACCGTACTCTACTCTAAACAGCAACGTTGTTACCTCAACACATCTCTACCTTTCACTACCTGCAGCAAGTCAACAACCTATAGTACATGCACAGTAGAATTATTATATCGGGTCCCAAGTCTCGAAGCCTGGTCATGACTTTCAGTATTTGTACAGTCGTGTGGCATTTGAACTACAGTAATGTAAAGATTTTTTAGACAAAATTATTGGCGTTTGTATACTATGGTGTAAAAATATAGTTGCAATAAGCAAGTATTTATCAATTAAAACGTGTCTGTAATTAAAAAAAAAAACCTGTCTGCATAATGCGAGGTAGAAAGTTAATCTAGAAACTAAACTATATCTGCAAAAATTGTGTATGCTGCATAAATAGTAAATCGACAGATTCTAAAGTTGAAGAATAATATCAAAATTACCGCACTCATACACAACAGCCATACGCTTACATTACCCAGTCCATTTAATTACCCATACTAATATTGTGACCAATACACAAACTTGAAAATGGTCATAGTATTGTATTGCATTTATTACATTCCATGGTATTCATACATTGCTTTACAGCTAGAATATGGAACAAGTCCAAAAACTTAGTACTATTATAAAGTCTAAATTTATAGTCACTGTCTAGATGAAATATATACAGACGAGATTTACAATATAGTCTACTAGTATAACACAAAGTTTTAGTGTCAATTTCACGAAGTGTTATTGAATGTCATGACTTCACCTACGGAATAGAAGGCATGAGAAATTAGGTACTTCTTTAATTTGGTTCTAAATAATCTTATGTTTTGAGTTTCATTTTTTATATCGATAGGGAGGCTAAAAATTTTTACTGCCATATAACACACTCCTTTTTGATAGCACGATAGACTTGCCGATGGAGTATGAAAGTCATTTTTTGACGTGTATTTATGCTATGAATTGTTGAATTAGTTACAAAGTTTTCGCGATTACATACGAAGATGATTATTAATGAAAAGATATACTGACAAGCCATGGGCATTATTTGTAGTTTTTTGAAAATAGTCCTACACGATTCCCTAGATTTGGCACCGACTATTATTCTAATTACTCTTTTTTTGTAATAGGAATATACTGTTACTATCTGTGGAATTTCCCCAGAATATTATTCCAAAACTCATTACCGAGTGGAAGTATGCAAAGTATATTGTTTTTAAGGTATTGATATTTACTATCTTTTGCATAGATCTAGTAGCAAAACAAGCTGAATTTAGTTTGGGGGTAATTTCTTTAATATGATTTTTCCAATTTAACATATTATCGATTTTTAAGCCAAGAAATTTGGTTGTTGTTATTTCTAATAGGGATCTATTGTTAATTATTTCGCTAGAAATTTGCGAGGTTGAATTTGAACAGTAAAGAAATGGTGTATTGAAAAATAAACTACTGAAGTTTGAATTCTCGAAGTCCTTTCTGGATTGCTATGAGTATTGTATTTGCACATGTGCAGCAAGTGTACATATACAGCCTGTCCGTTGCAATTATAAAATTATATGTATTGCTTTATGGTGCCCGTAGCGTCCCCGTTTAATCCCATGATATAATCCGACCAAGTTAAGTGCACTTGTGATGGATGGAAACCACCAGTTATGTCTGGCTATCACAACGCACTACTCCAGCAATTTCGCTTACATCTCCTGTTACGACGTAGTGGTCGGAATTGGTCAGTACACATCTACACAGGCAATGAGTTTTGTTTCCAAAAGATGCGCAGTTTTAAATAATCCTCGATATAGCATATAGCCTATGTTATATAAGAGAAGACTATATATTTACAAAACTATTGATTAGCCTTTCACAAAATCAATGTCAATCTTAACTTTGGTCGCCTGTATTGAATGATAACAGATTGAAATTTTATATTATTTTGGCAAGACTATAGGCTTCTTGTCTATGCGGATGACATGAATATGTTAGGAGAAAATCCACAAACGATTAGGGAAAACATGGGAATTTTACTGGAAGCAAGTAAAGCGATCGGTTTGGAAGTAAATCCCAAAAAGACAAAGTATATGATTATGTCTCGTGACCAGAATATTGTACGAAATGCAAATATAAGAATTGGAGATTTATCCTTCGAAGGGGTGGAAAAAGTCAAATATCTTGCAGCAACAGTAACAAATATAAATGACACTCGGAAGGAAATTAAACGCAGAATAAATATGGGAAATGCGTGTTATTATTCGGTTGAGAAGCTTTTGTCATCTAGTCTGCTGTCAAAAAATCTGAAAGTTAGGATTTATAAAACAGTTATATTACCGGTTGTTCTGTATGGTTGTGAAACTTGGACTCTCACTCTGACAGAGGAACATAGCTTAAGGGTGTTTGAGAATAAGGTGCTTAGGAAAATATTTGAGGCTAAGCGGGATGAAGTTACAGGAGAATGGAGAAAGTTACACAACGCAGAACTGCACGCATTGTATTCTTCACCTGACATAATTAGGAACATTAAATCCAGACGTTTGAGATGGGCTGGACATGTAGCACGTATGGGCGAATCCAGAAATGCATATAGAGTGTTAGTTGGGAGACCGGAGGGAAAAAGACCTTTAGGGAGGCCGAGACGTAGATGGGAGGATAATATTAAAAAGGATTTCAAGGAGGTGGGATGTGATGATAGAGACTGGATTAATCTTGCACAGGATAGGGACCGATGGCGGGCTTATGTGAGGGCGGCAATAAACCTTCGGGTTCCTTAAAAGCCATTTGTAAGTAAATAAAGGCTGGTTCACAATAAACCGGGACGAGAACCAGAATGAAAACGAGAAGCAGAGGACGTGAATATGAAAATTTTTGGTTCACAATAAACCGAGAACGTAGACGACTATGCATATCGATATGCATGTCAATAACGATATGTAAAGTCGATATGACGCAATCTGATGTTATTTGTGTATAATTGACCAATGGCGTTCTCTCATGAGTACAAGGCAGCCAACATAAACACAGGTTAACCAACTTCGAAATTTCAACTGAAACATTTCATTAGGTACGGTACTATAAATATGCCCATGCATCTTTATTATCACAACCTATTTTAAGTCTACCATAACGGAAAATAATTAGAGAAGAAACATTTGTAGTAAAACAAAAATGAATACAACAATAGTTATTGAATTGAAGCATGAATAGGGTAAACTAGGGTCTGTTGGACAGTCGGGCATGTTGGACACTCTGTACTTTAACGTGTTACCACGTCACTTGTGGGAACCACATTCTGCTAGAAGTCAATGACGGAAGTAGCCCCACTTGTGCCTACTTCCGTCATTCACTTCTAGCTGAATGTGGTGCCCAGAAGTGGCGTGGCAACACGTTAAAGTACAGAGTGTCCAACATGCCCGACTGTCCATCAGACCCTAGTTTACCCTATATAGTGTGTAATACAACCAATACAGTAATAAAATATGATTCACTTGCGATCGGTGTTCAAAGATGCAGCTATTGAAATCCACGTATTCTCCTTCACTTTCTCATCTTTATACGAGGCGCGCCGTTTATCCTAAAAGTGAGGATTTTCCTCAACACTCAATATTAGAATCTCATCAAATAAAAAGTTGCTCCATGATGCACAGCACAGAACAAAATAATGCATAGGTTATGTCACGGTCTTCTTGCTACAAAATATACGACGACAAAATAGCTTTTAGATGGCAATAGAATGAATCTAGTGGGCTGTGATCGGAAACGTGAACGCCAAAGTTGAAACTTGGCCAACTCTCCGTTCCCGATCCCGGACTCCGGCAAGCTTTTCGTTAATTGTGAATGCTCACATTTAAATGTACACATTTCAACAATTTTACCGTTTTAGTTTTCGTTCCGATTCTCGTATCCGGTTTATTGTGAACCAGCCTTAACTCTGTTGCAAGAAGTGAAGTAAAATCTATACAGGATGTTTCCGAGGTGGTGTTACAAGCTTTCAGAGATGATGGCGAAGGGCACATGTATCAATTTGAGATAAGGAACCATGGTCCGGAAATGACCGAGTCGAAAGTTGAAAGCAAAAATAGTTCTGTGGAAATGAAATAATTTTATTTCTCTGTACACCTTATTTATGTGTATTTATCTATACATCTTACACACACTGTATTCATCTGACGTTGTTTACGTTGTCTACTTACAGTATTCCATTCAGTGCGCTGTCTGAGGGGTGGGGACAGGAAACTACACTAAAGCAATGCAGATAGCGTAATGTGTAGCGGACATGGTCGGTCCTGATATGCACGTCTGTAGACAGCAGTGTATGTGTACAAGTTGCAGTGTCCAGTCGATCAGTCCTAGTGAAATGGAGGAGTACACGAGAGCGGAATAAGCAGACCTGATTTTCGAATACGGATGAGCCAATGGGAACAGTAGACAAGCTCACAGATTCTATCGTAACGTAAACGTAAAAATGGAAAAAAAAACTTCAGGTATGGAAACCTCTTTAAATACCATCAAATTAATGGTCTATAATTTGGTCATTTATTATTTTCAATATTCATTGCTTAACGGCAGAATAATAAAATTCATCTATAGACTTCAGAACCGATATTAATTTCTATAATGTCGTGCAGAAGTACAATGGGATGGAAAGTGTATCGATATTTTTCTATAAGAATGAACATACCAGAAATTATCAACGTAGTCGAATGTTAAAAATGTTTTTTAACGCAGTGAAAGGATTTTCGTCCTTGTATCTGAACTGCAGCTGATGCTATTCACATGATCCACCCTCCCTGTTCAGTTACTGGAACAAAAAAAGAATGAAATAAACCGATAATGAAAGGCTGTACAATACACGCCATTCAAGTCCGTGTAACCTATTTTGTTGTGCTGTTCATTATTCACTTGTTATTTCTACGCAGAGATCTCATTACGGAAGTGACGTCTCATTTGCAACAAATGAGTAACGACAAAGAAGTCTCTGCAAATGTAAAAATATACTGGTAAACAAAATTCCCTTCAACAATGAATTCGAAAATCTGAAGCTGAAAAATATACATATAAACAGGCATAATTTTCAGTGTCATCATTATTGACATAAATATAATTATTATCATTGACATTCAGAAAATTAAATATAAAACTAGTCTTGTGTGGAGAGAAAAATGTTGTTGATTATATTTGTTCGGGATAGTTCCATTTTTCTATTTGTAGTGGTAATGGAAATTACGGGAAAACGGCTGAACGGATTTTAATGAATGACCCGTCATTTTGAAGCTTGGCATCCAAGGATTTTCAGAAAAATAGTAACTTTCATTGAAGCGTTAGTTTTCCTACATAATTTTCCTATTTTCCAAAATCCATCTTTCGTCAGTTTTGAGAAGTAATTGCATTTCAGTTTAAAGAAAACAAACTACAATAAACAATACGATTTTACATGAAGGCCATGACTTGCAGGATTGCTGACATATTTAGAGCTCAAATTCTATTGGTTATTAAAAACTTCAAGAATTACTAAAAATAATTTACAGGTCTGATTCTGTGGTGTGTAATTTTCTGAGTACAGCTGTGTATTGGATATTAAAATTTACAAAACTTGTGGTTGATGACATTATTACCAATAGAAATGAAAACTTATTATAGTTAATGCCATGATATGACTATTTTTCATTAATTATACATATTAATGCTATATTGATTATATGAAAGTGAAACGTTTTGGGGTTATGTAAGTAGATATAGAGAATATTTGAAATTAGATCTTCATTTCTATAATTTATTGAGTGGGGCTATGCAGTATATAATAACTACGAAACTTACGTAAGATAATATTCTTATTAAAAATCAAATATTTTTATAGTTATTAATCAAGTGGGTTTGGGTTTTTTTCATATAAATAATGGCGGTGTGGTGTAGATATTTATATGCGTCATTCTCTTCAGTATTGACTCGAGAGAGCGCAAAAATTACAGTTTCTAAGGAAAGACCAAAAAGTATTACTTACTGATCAAATAAGAGGCCATCAAAATTTTGTAATCTCCCGATCATTTCAGCAAGATCTCTTAGCAGGATAAACTGATTTTACCCTCTACATTTCAAGCTCTACATGCAGCAGCTATACCAAGATTGTCCGAAAGCATAGCAAACCTGACTGTTTTTGTATATATTTTGATGTACCGAAGTACATATGATATTTCCATGCAGATATTCTGCGTCATCATATGATGAAAGAGTGATGGAACGGAGAAAAATTCTCTCCGGCGCCGGGATTTGAACCCGGGTTTTCAGCTCTACGTGCTGATGCTTTATCCACTAAGCCACGCCGGATACAACCCCGAAGCCGGTTAGAATCGTCTCAGATTAAGCTCCATCTCTTGGGTTCCCTCTAGTGGCCGCCCTCTGCACTACGTCATAGATGTCGGATCCCGGCCAACCAGTCACTCATTCGAGTGCACCTCAACACATGTATGGACTTCGGTCCTGCGTTCATAGACATCTATGACGTAGTGCAGAGGGCGGCCACTAGAGGGAACCCAAGAGATGGAGCTTAATCTGAGACGATTCTAACCGGCGTCGCTGTTGTATCCGGCGTGGCTTAGTGGATAAAGCATCAGCACGTAGAGCTGAAAACCCGGGTTCAAATCCCGGCGCCGGAGAGAATTTTTCTCCGTTCCATCACTCTTTCATCATATGATGACGCAGAATATCTGCATGGAAATATCATATGTACCTCGGTACATCAAAATATATATGATATGCGTAATAAATCACTTTGTGATTTAAGACGGCGCCTATACCGTCGGATCCCGGCCAACCAGTCACTCATTCGAGTGCACCTCAACACATGTATGGACTTCGGTCCTGCGTTCATAGATATCTATGACGTACTGCAGAGGGCGGCCACTAGAGGGAACCCAAGAGATGGAGCTTAATCTGAGACGATTCTAACCGGCGTCGGGGTTGTATCCGGCGTGGCTTAGTGGATAAAGCATCAGCACGTAGAGCTGAAAACCCGGGTTCAAATCCCGGCGCCGGAGGGAATTTTTCTCCGTTCCATCACTCTTTCATCATTTCATGACTGTTTTTGACTTTCACCTAGAATCCACAATGACCTGAAATAGCTATTGCTTTATTCCCACATGAAAAACCCACTGATCGTCCTGACATTGTTACTTGAGTTTCCGCGTTGAAACTCAAAAACTGAAGGTGGATAGGTTCAAGAAAAATTAGGCCTGTTTGGCATAAAAAGAGATTCAGAGGGAGTATGTTTAATTATTATGGAAGCAAATAACTTCCAAAATGTCTGGTATTCTTCATTGAAAATAAATCTGAAAAATGTTTATTTGAACGTGTAATGAACTTAGTTTGCAGCATTTGCTGCACAAGCCACTAGTTCTTATTGAAACAGAAATAATTCGAGGAAACAAATGAAGGAGCTATGTACAAAAAATGTTACTTCAGATGACTGACAACAGAAGGAACTCGATTACAGTCGCAAAAAGAAAAAAAAAGAACTGTTTTTGACTGTTTCATGCATCAGCACGCAAATTTACGTCCCTTCTATTTAAATTCATTGCTGTGTTCGAGTGAATAGTTACAGCTTCTGTCGATAGTAACTTTACATTCCAGCCTTGTTTGCGTGACATTGCACGTCAGTAAACAGTAATGCGGATACACTGTTCACTGTTTGCCGCCAATTGCAGGACACAAGACAGGCCTGTTAATTCAAGCTACACACTTTTCAGCATCGCAATTTGAAACTCACACGTTGTGGCAAAAGTAAACTCAAGTTGTTTTTGATGTAAGTGAACTTGTCTACATGAAAACAAGCGGAACACTTTACGGATCATACTACTACGTATGTGTTACAGAGGTTTGCCGTATGTGTGTACCAGAGTACTGCATTGGAGTTAAATCACTCGCTTGAACTCGGTCGAGTGTCGCACCCTCGAGTGAGATACGATCGGTCGTGATACGCTCGTAATGAATAGAAGCACAGTACAAGGTCATCTCATCGACATGTCTTATCTTGTATGGACTTTTACTTTAGTAGGTTATTTGACGACGCTTAGGCTATTTAGCGTCTGAATGAGATGAAGGTGATAATGCCGGTGAAGTGAGTCCAAGGTCCAACACCGAAAGTTACCCAGCATTTGCTCATATTGGGTTGAGGGAAAACCCCGGAAAAAACCTCAACCAGGTAACTTGCCCCAACCGGGAATCGAACCCGGGCCACCTGGTTTCGCGGATAGACGCGCTAACCGCTACTCCACAGGCGTGGACTCTTGTATGGAAGGCGACAGATAAGATACACATATGTTTTGCTCACACGGTAAAAATAAGGCTTTATTTTCTGCGTTTATGACAAACGTTTAATGGAACAGTCAATGGAACGTACCAAAACAGGAACATGAAGTTATAAATAAAATAGTATGAAAAACTTCGATATACAGTTATTATTGCTAATTAATAAGTATTCAATATTTGATTTACCACATATATAATATGATAGGTCCATACATAGTGTTCCGCCTATATACTGCGACAATGTAGAAACGTTTTACAAAATATTATTGATATAGCAGTAGGTTAATAACAATATTAGTACAGAGATAACGTCACAGAAAATATAATAAAACGAATAATCATGCTGCACATCTGTTACAGACGCAAAGATTGATACATTTATTATTATTATTATTATTATTATTATTATTATTATTATTACTAGAAAACTTGATACAGTTCTTGCATTATCGTGATTGTGTTCTCCGTTTATAATAATTACATTTACATCCAATAACATCTATCAGATGTGGCAAAAACAAAATCACTCCTGTGTGTGTGGGGGGGGGGGAAATACCTACAACATTTATATTACATTTTAAAGCAAGTTTTGTAGTTGTATTATGGAGAGGTTAGTTAAACACTGCAAAGTTTTGAAATGGTAAACATCTATGATGTTACTAAACAGTTCATCACTGTAACAAGAACGAATGTCTAACGCTCGGCTTATAACGTTCGACAATTTATCGCTCGTGACAATTTTACACATCATGCATGTGCGCTACCTATCGGATTATGCTATGAACTACTTGACGCTCGAGCGAAAACGTCCGATGCAGACCTCTGGTGTGTACGGAGAGGGTAGATAAAAGTACGTCTGAACAACCCCTCAAGAGGTACGAGCGAACAGGGTGAGAAAATATACTGTTGTCTCCTCAGCTCTGAAAAAACCGCACGCAGAAAAATTCAAATTCACTATACATCTTCGCCTGTCATCCTCCATAAAGGTAATGAATACCGTCTTAGCAGATGGAATTGTATATTCAGTCAAAAAATTGCCTATAGTAAAGTCACAAGAGGTCTGAGATTTGCCGATAAATCGACGAATGAAGCTAGTGGATTTATTTGGGAAATCTCAGACCTCGAGTGACGTTTATTAGGACTATTTCCTGAATAAAATAAAAATGTAAATAATAATATCCCTAAAATTCGCTCACAAAATGTTAATAATTGTATATTTATAAATACTTAAGCTATTCATTGTGACCATGTATGGTGGGTCCCTATCACCACGGCATGGCGCGTCCTCAGGTTGCGGATAGAGGAGACGGCCTCCAGATATGGAGGTTAGCTGCGAATATATTGAATAAGCAGTCGTGGACAGCCGATAAGGGTGGTCCTCCAGCTTGGGGGTTGGGCGAAGGGCTAACAACCCATCACCGTAAAAAACAGCTTGTTACGAATCCCTACAATAAGCCTCGGAATAGGACTGAAACTTGGACCCTCACTCTGAGAGAGGAACATAGGTTAAGGGTGTTTGAGAATACGGTGCTTAGGAAAATATTTGGGGCTAAGCGGGATGAAGTTACAGGAGAATGGAGAAAGTTACACAACGCAGAACTGCACGCATTGTATTCTTCACCTGACATAATTAGGAACTTAAAATCCAGACGTTTGAGATGGGCAGGGCATGTAGCACGTATGGGCGAATCCAGAAATGGATATAGAGTGTTAGTTGGGAGACCGGAGGGAAAAAGACCTTTGGGGAGGCCGAGACGTAGATGGGAGGATAATATTAAAATGGATTTGAGGGAGATGGGATGTGATGATGGAGACTGGATTAATCTTGCACAGGATAGGGACAGATGGCGGGCTTATGTGAGGGCGGCAATGAACCTTCGGGTTCCTTAAAAGCCATTTGTAAGTAAGTAAGTATTCATTGTGAAGTTGAAATAGATGAATAACGATTACTGCAATAAAGAAATTGAATGTTATTCAGTAATGCCAATTGAGAAAAGCGAAATACAGGTTTTATAATGTTAATTACATGTACTGTGCTTTTCTCTTGTTATTATAGCAGAAATACATTTTCATTATCTGATGAAATCATAATTTAATTTAAATATTTTACATTATAATTACAAATAACCTTATTAATAAATTAATTAAATGAACAACTGTTATGAAGGAGTGTCATTTTCTTTTGATACAATTTATTTATTTATTTATTTATTTATTTATTTATTTATTCTGGTGTAGTTAAGGCCATCAGGCCTTCTCTTCCACAACACCAGGAATACAAATACAATAATACATATAAAGAGAAAAATATGTACTATATACAAAATAAAGCTACACAAGAAATAAAGAGAGAGAGAGAAAAACACTATAAACAAAGTAAAGCCACACAAAAATATACACAGGTTGCAGTCACACAAACTTTAAATAAGTGATTAAGTATCATAATTTAATTGTATCCTAACTAATTAACCAACATAAACAAGAAACTTGGAATTTTAATCTAGATTAAAAAAGGTAAAGAAAAATAAACACAAATGAATACTTCTAGCAATGGACATGGAATTAGAAGATGAAGATGTAGATGTGGAAGTAGGATTTCGCACTTTATTTAGTACAATGGATTCATGCTCATCGATTTACGTGGAAACAGTTGGCGACACTGACTACACAAAAGAACGGCCATAGGATAAATTGATAGTGATAAATCGAGGTGCAGATGTACGACTGTGATTGGATGGAATTCAAAATGTCATTACACTTCATTGGCCGAAAATGGAATGACGTCATATAAACGAAATAGTTGGGTTATTTGTTTGTTTGTTTACTCACTCACTCACTCACTCACTCACTCACTCACTCACTCACTCACTAAATCACTTTTTGAATTATTGATTGATTCATTTATTTAATTATGTATTTGTCTACAACAGGGCAAAGCTCGAATTACAATGGGCAGTATAAAATTTTAATTACTTACTTATGCCATAAAAATGAAGAAAAACATGAAGCAAAAATACAGGTCTAAATAGCTAAAAGATATGCAGTTTGCGATCTCTGGAAACGACTTTTGAATGGCATCATGAGCATCAGGATTCACATGACACCTGAACTGTGGTGAGAGGTGACAGACCAATAGTGAGTGATTTCATAGTCAGAGTGCACGGTGTCTCACAGCAGCAACGCCCAAGAAAATCGAGCCTTTTTGGGAAGGGTACATTACGACCCTTTCCAATGTCAAGTACAGTTACATGAAAATCATAGAAGCCTGCAAAGAACGTGATTTCATTATTTACAAGAAAGGCATATTGTATGAACTTAATAAGACTGGCAAAGCTCGGATGGGATTAATTCCAGAGGGGGAAAACGCATGCAAATCCACCCCCGCCACAAGCCGCATTCACCCCCGAGATGATAGAAATTAATCTCACTTAACTTAAGAAGATCAGATCTTTTTGCCGCACCCTATATTTCCGCTTCACCTCTTTGTAACAGTGACCGAAATACGATACACAATCGAAATTTATGCTGAAATCTCATGGAAAAGCTAGGAATGATAAGGCCGATTTACACTTAGAAGAGAAGAATATGAGGAGCTCTTTGAGGCAATAAACTCAATATGAAAATTCAGTGGCGGTTCCTCGGGGGAGGGAAAGGAGGACGTCCTCCTCACATTTTCTTCTTTTGAAAGTAAATCTATACTAATAATAAATCTGTAGCCGAAATTTTTCTTGTAATTTTCTATTTTCCAAAAATAATTGGTCCTAACATATACAATTAACCACCCTGAAACCGAAAATCGCTTTTTTGAAATGTTTGTTTGTATGTCTATCTGTTTGTCTGTCTGTATGTTTGTTACCTTTTCACGCGATAATGGCTGAACGGATTTCGATGAAAATTGGAATATAAATTAAGTTCGTTGTAACTTAGATTTTAGGCTATATGGCATTCAAAATACATTATTTAAAAGAGGGGTTATAAGGGGGCCTGAATTAAATAAATCGAAATATCTCGCTTATTATTGATTTTTGTGAAAAATATTACATAACAAAAGTTTCTTTAAAAACACTTTCCGATAAGTTTTATTCTTTACAAAATTTTGATAGGACTGATATTTAATGAAATAAATGAGTTTTAAAATTAAAATAACACCATCTAAGACGGTGCAATGAAATAACAAATGACTTCGTCTATAAGGGGCCTTGGACAGCAACAATTGAAAGCTATGAAAGATAGCCTGCAGATAATGTTTCTGTGTTTGTATGAAGTAATATCAGAAGCTAAATTAACCGATTTGTATAATTAATTATTAATTCACCATTGGAAAGTGTAGTTTCTCTCGATGGACATAATGCTATAATGTTATTACAGTAACTTGTGAGTGAATCGAGGACAGGTAAGATTAAAATAGCTTCTTATGCACAGAAAACTTGATAGGCTATTCTGTACATTCGTTTCATGTATTTCCTAAAATAATTTTTATGACCAAATAAGTGGTCTCTGGATCAAAATGATCGCATTTTAATTATGCAAATACAATTTAAATTAAGTAACATAATAAACGATTTATCCTTATATCAAACACGAATGTTCCCTGGATCAAATGTCCTATTTTAATTATGTAATTACTTTATATTTATTTCTAACGGGTGCAGCGGAGCGCACGGGTACGGCTAGTAACAAATAAATATGTGCCTTGAAATTCGAGGAAGATTCGATAATTTTCAAGTTCACAGCTATAAGAAAAACTCGGTTGATCGAGTTTTAAACGACGCGCGCTCATGTGCTGTAGGAAACTGTGAGAAAGATGCGAGATTGTCTGTGTGGAGGAAAGGCACTCCATTCCTCCTCTACTGCAGTTAACACCAACGAGATAGAAAGAGAAGACTATAGAGTGGCCATGTTGTCCTGTACAGCGCTCTTTGCGGTGCCACCGCGAAACACGGCAGATCTGAGCTAAGCGCCCACCTTTGTAAAAATTCGTCTGCTTACAATGTTGTTTAACGGAGGTAAGGAGTACAAAAAAAAAAAAAAAACGAAGAAAAAACATGCCTGTTGTGTGTGCTGCATATAACTGCAATGTCAAAAGGAAAAATACAACTGATATATCATATTTCATGTAAATTTTATGAAGTTAAGTCCATAGTTTTGTTAATTAGCAGCATTTTTTTTCATGCATAAATGTGTAACAACGTCCGGCATAAACAAAATAAATGGTTCACTGGTAATGTACTTAAACTAAATACGGATAAAACTAATACAATTCCGTTTCAGACCCAGTGAAAAACAAATAGCAATACAATATTAAAATTGTATTTCGACACTCGCATCCAAAATAACGCAAAACTCTGGGGTAGGTCGTATTGTTGTTAGTATTTTGGCTGGAAGGACATGAAAGAACATAATTGAGCACCCACGTGTAATAATGGGGTAAGTATGAATATATTTCGTAACTACTTACCCCATTATTGTACGTGGGTGCTCAATTATACACTAATAATTATCTGTGGTGCCACAGCCCTTGAAAGGCTCAGACAGAGCAGCCGGCTGTTGGCCTCACGTTCACATTTTGATAATAATTATACTTTACTGTAACAAAAAAAAAAATCTGAAAGCGTGTTTTGTCATGTTTCACCCACGTTACAAGCTTGGAGTAAAGGTTGTTTACTACATATAGGGCCTACTTTCATTCTATATCTTATGGTATAGTAAATAGTTTAGCAACGTGTAGAGACTGAGAAAACAATTTAATAAACTCATCCGAATCATACTCGTTCATTTTATAGGCAATCTTGCAGGTCGAATTTAAAAGAACCTAGGAATATTAACATTTTCTTCAGTATATTTGCTAGGACTTCTTGTCATACTACATGACAATTTTGCTTAGGTTATTCTTTTAAGCATTCCTTCTAGGAATAGCTAAAGTGTTTTAAATTTAGCGTACATAAGTTTAGATTAAGTTCCTAGCACGTATTTGACGAAATAGCAGGTTTTTCCACTTCAGTTTAACTGATTTATGCAAACGAAATTAAGACAGCTGACGATTCTAATGTCAGTTATCACCACGCCCACTTTGTTTTGGGCGCATAAGTTCATTACCGACGGTCGTTCAGTTTTTTTCAAACATGGCGGCGCAATGACCACTCTATATCTTTCTCTTTCTAACTCGTTGGTTAACACACATACATAGACAACAGCGCACTAGCGGCCAGAGAAAGAAGCAGAGTTTTAAAGCAAATAAATGAACGGCGAGGAAGGAAATCTTTCTCTGAATCAGTCATGGGCGGGAAATAGAAACCAACTGGTCGTGCAGCAAGCTCGCTACCGCTGCCATCTAACGATGCTTCATTCAACCAGACTATAACACATCTAGGAGGAGACACAACAAAAACAGTGCTAACGCAACGCTATGAAAGACACCATGTAAACTTTTTTTAAAACTATAAATCAAAAATATTATTCATTGCACTTTATATAGACTACTATTCATGTTTTGAAACTTTCCTGAATATCTGAAAGTCAAAGTCGGGTTTATGTAAAACAAAGAGGAAGTAGTTCTACGTAGTTGGCCCCTGAAATTCACTTCTATTCATTGTTTACTAGACAGGGCAACAGCCAAGTTGTCTGTTTTGGACAAATATATTTGAAACTGAAAGTAGGTACTCCAAACTACATCATTTTTAACATAAAAAAATTAATCGGCCATCGGCAGCTTTGAACAATAATGATAGTATGACTTTACAAGAACTGACATTCTTCAAAAGCATGTGATACTGAACTTGTAAAATGTACATGTGGCAACACAGACCACGTGGGTGGGTGCAGTGTTTTCGCTTTCCTCAGATTATTTCCCATTCCCATTTCCATTTCCATAAAACGGTTCCGCTTACGAGTTAGTAGCTAGTCTCTTCCAACACGTGTGATGCTGTAGTGTGCTCGAAAAATGCTACGAGGTTGTGAATTTCCTTGTAATTGTTAATTTGCGCAATTATTCAACAATGAATGGAAGTGAAAACATAATATATTTTGGACAATTTAGGAAACTCAGTTTACAAGAACAGATTATTGCTATACAGAAGGGAAGGCCAACCCCAACACTACCTGGTCTTACATGTATCCATATAGGCTTAATTTGTAGCATTTTTCATTCAAGAAGGTGTCATTTCTTGCTGTTAACGTCTTTCCTCCTCTTAAGATATATGCAGGAGCCGCCACTGTGAAAATTTTGAAGGGTTGAGCCATTTATGCTCTGAACGCCTCTTTTGAGCTATCATCGGGCCATGAACCCTGTTCCTGAGACAGCGGGAACGTAAGAGCTCATCTGTTGTGATGAAATATGTAGACTCATTCCATTCTATTAGGATATTATGTTCATCTCGGTGATCCAGTATCCAGTTCCACATATAATTTTCTTTTTCATGTACCCTGGAGTCAAATGTACGAATCCTACTAGTCTAAATGACGCTAAATGAAGCTTTTAAAAAAAAAAAAAAAAAAAAAAGAATGTGAGTTGTTATATGTAATGAAACAACCAAACGAAAGGTAAATTTTATCGAATCCAGTAAAAAAAAAAAAAACTCTATTTTCAAAATTGTTCGCCCGTAATAAAATGTTAATCTTTTCTGGATGCTATGCGCTGTTTGAACACTGTTTTACGTGCTGACAGAGATTCAAACGTAGAGAGCGCCACTGTAGCGTCCTAATGTTAAGGGCGTTTTGTGTCATGTTTGGAATGCGATTAACTCAGGGTAGGGAAATGCTTTAAACAGGGAACCTTTAAGCTTTAAATCCACCCGGTGTCAGCCTTGTGAACTCAATATTAGTTGTTGGTAAAGGGCAGAAATAAATGACATCGTTAAAGTTCTGTCCAGTTATTTTCATGACGAAATTGGGGTTTTGATTAGTTCAGTGCTATTCATGTTTTAATTTTAATTTGAATAATTTATTGAAGGAAATTGACGTCGTACAAAATTTTGTCCAATATCCTATTAACTCAATATATGTAGATTGCCTTAACTCTGCCAGTATCAATAAATAAATAAATAAATAAATAAATAAATAAATAAATAAATAAATAAATAAATAAATAAATAAAAATAAATAAATAAATAGATAAATAAATAAATAAATAAAAATAAATAAATAAATAGATAAATAAATAAATAAATGAAAAAATAAATGAATGAATAAATGAATGAATTAATGAATAAATAAATGAATAAATAAATGAATAAATAAATAAATACATAAATAAATAAATATATAAATAAATAGATAAATAGATAAACAAAGAAATGTATAGATAAATAAATATATAAATACGTAAATAAATAAATAGATAAATGGATAAATAAATAGATAAACAAATAAATGTATAGATAAATAAATAGATAAATACGTAAATAAATAAATAGATAAATGGATAAATAAATAGATAAATAAATATATATATAGATAAATAAATAGATAAATACATAAATAAATAGATAAATACATAAATAAATACTACTTTTATTATTACTATTATTATTATTATTATTATTATTGTTATTATTATTATTATTATTATTATTATTATTATTATTATTTACTTACAAATGGCTATTAAGGAACCCGAAGGTTCATTGCCGCCCTCACATAAGCCCGCCATCGGTTCCTATCCTGTGGAACATCAATCCACTCTCTATCATCATATCCCATTACCCTCAAATCCATTTTATTATTATTATCCTCCCATCTACGTCTCGGCCTGCCCAAAGGTCTTTTTCCCTCCGGCCTTTCAACTAACACTCTATATGCATTTCTGGATTCGCCCATACTTACTACATACCCTGCCCATCTCAAACGTTTGGATTTAATGTTCCTAATTATGTCAGGTGAAGAATACAATGCGTGAAGTTTACGTTGTGTAACTTTCTCCATTCTCCTGCAACTTCATTCCTCTTAACCCCAAATATTATCCAAAGAATCTTATTCTCAAACACTCTTAATCTCTGTTCCTCTCTCAAAGTAAGAGTCCAAGTTTCACAACCATGCAGAACAACCGGTAATATGACGGTTTTATAAATTCTAACTTTCAGATTTTTTTACAGCAAACTAGATGACAAAATCTTCTCAACCGAATAGTAACGGGCATTTCCAATATTTATTATGGGGTAAATTTCCTCCCGAGTGTCATTTATATTTGTTACCGTTACTCCGGGATATTTGAATTTTTTTACCTCTTCGAAGGATAAATCTCCAATCTTTTATATTTCCATTGCTATTCTCTTCAGTATTGGCTCGAGAGAGCGCAAAAATTACAGTTCCTATGGAAAGACCAAAAAGGTATTACTTACTGATATAATAAGAGGCCTACAAAATGTTGTAGTCTCCCGATCATTTCAGCAAGATCTCTTAGCAGGATAAAATGATTTTACTCTCTACATTTCAAGCTCTACATTCAGCAGCTATACCAAGATGCTATGCTATTGTTCGAAAGCATATCAAACCTGACATTTTTTTAAGTTTTCACCTAGAATCCACAATGACCTGAAATAGTTATTGCTTTACTCCCACATGAAGAACCCACTGATCGTCCTGACATTGTTACTTGCGTTTTCGCGTTGAAACTCAATACCTGAAGGTGGATAGGTTAAAGAGAAAATATTTGACATGAAAAAAAGAAAACATTCAGAGGGTATATATTTCATTATTGCGGAAGAAAATATCTTTCAAAATGTCTGTATTCTTCATAGAAAATAAATCTGAAAAATTTTTTAACGTCTAAATGAACTTAGTTTGCAGCATTTGCTGCACAAGCCACTAGTATATATATATATATATATATATATATATATATATATATATATATTATTATTTTATTGGGTTATTTTACGACGCTGTATCAACATCTAGGTTATTTAGCGTCTGAATGATATGAAGGTGATAATGCCGGTGAAATAAGTCCGGGGTCCTGCACCGAAAGTTACCCAGCATTTGCTCGTATTGAGTTGAGGGAAAACCCCGGAAGAAACCTCAACCAGGTAACTTGCCCCGACCGGGATTCGAACCCGGGCCACCTGGTTTCGCAGCCAGACGCGCTGACCGTTACTCCACAGGTGTGGACTATATATATATATATATATATATATATATATATATATATATATTGACGTTATTCAGTAAATTATGGAAATGAAGATCTAATATAAAATATTCTTTCTCTGCGTCTACTTATATAAAACCCCAAAAAGTTTAATTTCAAATCATCAATGTAGCATTATGTGTATAATTGCATTAACTATAATAATAATATTTCATTTTAATGATAATAATTTGATCAAACATTTTTAAGTTCCTATTTTAGCTGTGTCTTTAAACTACATCGAAATTAATTTAATATTTCTTTGTTATGTTCAGCAATTGTGAAAGGGAGCCCACTTAACTTACGTGATTTGGGTTAAGAAGTATGACAAAGGCACGTGGTGTTCTTGAGCAGTCACCATAGTGATGGTCACTGAAAATAATTGCTTGATTTCGGTTATCGGACGAGAACTGAAAGTGCAGTTCGTCCCACAGTACTGATTATATGGTGAGATCATTAAATTGAGTCTCATTAGGTAGAGAAATTTCCAATCTAGGTAACGTATGAAAGAAAAATACTCTAATATATAACAACAAATTTACAAAATTTGTGTAATTTATATCTCTTGCGTATGGTTCGCGTAGCTTAAAATTACTATATAAACGCCGATTATATTAAGTAGGATGAGTCATGGATGTCTTACGTTTGGGTTAGTGACAGATAAAGCGAATCGTATGTGGTATACTCAAAGATAGGATGTAAATCTTAGAGGTTTACCACAGTTTAGTATATAGAATCACGAAGTCCGATACATCCATAGATAGTTGCTAACCACTAGGATGGCTACTACCGCCCCATCACATACAATATGTAACAGTACTGGAACAGTCTATTGTTCCTAGTACCGTCATCAACTCAAGTTTCGTTACTATACCAGACTGTGGTATTCGGCTGTAAGTAGACTACGAGAAGTAATGTAAGCGTAAAAATATTTGCACGTAACAACGCTCACACCGGTTCACAGATCTTAGCGAAAGTCAAGTGGACACCCATGGCCATATTTTTTCGTTTCCTTTGTGTATGATGAATGACTGTCCGAAAATCATGTCACACTACTGATAGGGTATGTATTTAGACAAAATTAATAGTTTGTCTCCTATCTAACATATCTATATATATAATTTGAACTGGTAATGGAAATTACGGGAAAACGGCTGAACGGATTTTAATGAGTGACCCGTCATTTTCATGCCTGGCATCCAAAGTTTTTCGGAAAAGTAGTAGTTTTCAGTGAAATGTCAATTTTCCTACATAATTTTCCTATTTTCCAAAATCCATCTGTTGTCAGTTTTGAGAACTAATTTTATTGTATCACGG